>NC_054599.1:3818380-4120880 GCF_004785595.1 Juglans microcarpa x Juglans regia
TAAGGTACGGTTCTGCATGCACGCATTCATCTACCTTTTTTTTTTATCTGAGAAAAGAAATATACGATTTTATGTTCGAAAAATATTTTAATCATAAATTTATAAATTGAGTACGTAGATATAGTATATTAAATTATAAATTTATTTTTATTATAAAGTAAATATAACGTATCGTATAAATTTATATTGATTATAAATTTAATTTTACGAAATCTATTGTGATAATTATAATACGTATTTTTATGTTTTGATATATAACACAACATTTTTGGCTTTACACGAATTACAAAATAAAACATAATAAGAATATTCAAAGGTACGTACGAGGTAGCAGTACTCATGAACATAGATTGAGCTAGATTTTAAATAACTCAATATGACAAGAAGAAAAATCTAAATATTCAATATGTATTGACAGTACTGAAGAGTGACCTATTTATAGTGTAACAAGACCTGTGTAATTATAAAGAAAATATAATTTCTATCTAAATACAAAATATTTCAACTTAAAATATTTACAGAATATTCTAACAAACTGCTAGAAGGTCTTAAATAAAATTCAAGGGCTCGATACTCTTCCAGATTTTTTGTTTGAATTCGATGGTCAAATTCGTATAGAAGGTATATAGTATCAAATATCCAAATGAGGTCTATGCTATCTTAATATTAGCACTAATAAATACTGAAAAATTTTATATACTATATTATCATCTTATTTGTATTGTATCACATTACGTAAAATGTGATATATTTATCACTATTGGATAATTCTTTATCATCTAATGATAAATGTGCTACATCTTAAAATAAAAATAAGATAAGAATGTGGTGTATAATATTACTTATAAATTTATATGTAAGCTGATATGTTGGGTATATTTCTCACTGCAATAATTAAAAAAAAAAAACATAGATCCAATTAACTATTTGAAAGGGTGGTTATGCAGTCACTGCTAAGGGCTTCCGCTAATGCATTTTATGCAAGTTTTTTTTATTTTTATTTTTATTTACTTTTTTATTTTACATTTATTTTAAAAAAATCAACAAGAGCCTAGCGGGAGGACTAGCATGTTTATTTAAAAACAGACCAATAGCGTGATTGGGCTTATGTCTCGGCCCGTCGAAAATGGAACAAGAAGTCCATACCTACG
Organism: Juglans microcarpa x Juglans regia; assembly: GCF_004785595.1. Classification (NCBI taxonomy): domain Eukaryota; kingdom Viridiplantae; phylum Streptophyta; class Magnoliopsida; order Fagales; family Juglandaceae; genus Juglans; species Juglans microcarpa x Juglans regia. The sequence goes on from NC_054599.1 coordinate 3,819,532, forward strand.
GAAATAGCATCATGGGCTGACCCATATTCTATTACAAACCCTAGTGTTGTAGCCCTACTTCACCTGCTCTGTCCACAACATTCGCCCCCGCCCTTCGTCGCAGACGCCGACCGCACTTTGGCTCCTTTGTATTCGAGCACCTACAGCAGAAAATGGTGACGGCGAAGAAGACGGTAACTCCATACTTATCCTGGAAACGATGATGTTTTGTCTTGATTTTTGGCTTTAGGGTTTTAGCTAAAGACTGTGTACAATAATGCAGAAGAAGACCCATGAGAGCATCAACAACAGGCTTGCCCTCGTTATGAAGAGCGGCAAATATACTCTCGGTTACAAAACCGTCCTTCGCTCTCTCCGCAGCTCCAAAGGTTCTTTCTTTATAAAGTTTCTCGATGCGTCTAATGGCGTCGATTGCCTTGCTTTTTTCATTAAAAATAAAAATTATAATTTGTTGGGTGTGGAATTACAGGGAAGCTGATCATCCTCTCCAACAATTGCCCCCCGCTGCGCAAGTCCGAGATTGAATACTACGCGATGCTTGCTAAGATTGGCGTCCACCATTACAATGGAAGTAAGTGTTAGACCGTTTCGTTTTACTTTTTCCCTTTGTGCGTTTTGTGTGTCTTTTGGGTGTTGGACTTTATTAAGTTTCCTGTTAGAATGGTCGCAGAATCGTGATCATTTTTTTTGGACGTAGATGTCTGTGTGCTTGTGATGATGCCCTTTTCGGCCTTCCCCTAGAGTCCTGTACTAGGTCTCGTCTGAGGTTGAGTGTTTTAGCTTACGCAAATAACATGGTTTTGCAATTGCTCCAGAATGGACACAACTTTGCCACTCCTATCGAACTGCTAATTAGTTTTCTAATTGAAAGTTACTTATGAGAAAACTAGTATAACTAGAGCAAGTTGACAGATGCTATCTCCGTGTGTTGCTTTAGAAGTGATTCATTTTGGGTTTTAAAAAATTCTATAATGATTGTCGGTCTCCTTTATTAAAATGTGTTTGCACTCAGTTTAAAAAGAACCATGCTATATAGAAAAAACAGTTCTAAATTAGTTTTTCTATATAGCATTTAGAAAAGGACTACACTTATGGTGCAATGCTTGTCGATGGTTGGAAAAGGACTACCCTTATTGCAAGTATGTTGGAGGCAAAAATTAAGGGACTCGTGGCTACTAGAGGGGCATAAATGTAGATTTATTTCATCGAGAGATTACTTTGAATAAAATGAAATATTCTAAAGACTCCTTAATTGTTGGTGGTGTAGTACTATCAAAAAAAAAAAAAAAAAACAATTGTTGGTGGTGTAGTATTTACTGATCCTTCAGTGTTTAGTACATTGAACAATTCAGCTAGAGGCATAAGTTGGAGCAACTTTCTTTTGTCTCACTTGGGGACGTGGAGGTCTTTTGGTTGGAAAGATCCCTTGAGGAAACCAGGGTTTTGAAGGTGGTGAAAGCTTTAACTTTTTGAAGTATATTGGGATGGGGTGAAAGAAGCTATCAAGAGTATTTTCCACGAGTTTCATAGGAAGGCAAATTTGTAAGAAGCCTTATTGCATTTGTTGCCCGTATTCTTAAGAAGCCAGGGATGGTGGTGGTTGACATCAAGGACTTTCAACCTGTTAGCCTTGTGGGTGGTGTTCATATGATCATTGCGAAAGTCCTCACAATTGATTAAAATTGGTTTTCGAAATAATGTTGTAGATTATGTTCCATTCTGGTCGGAATTTGCAGTATTGGCATAGTAACCGGTACACTTTACCTCCATATTCTATTTTTCTTTAAATTTCAGTCTGTTGCAGTCATTCCAGTATGTTCTGTTCATTTTTTATGGAATTCGTGTTCCTGCCTGAAATGTGATGAAATTTGATTGAATTCTGGTGACTGTGGTAATTTTGCTTCAGGGCTATTACTAATAATAATAATAAAAAAAAAAAAAATGCTTTAGAGCTCTTTATTATGTTATTTGCGATCTTCTGTTTGTTTTGTAATTTCAATTCAAACCTTTTCAGATTTGATTTTACTGCCCCCAATGATCTTTCATCTCAAATATGCTACTTTACTCCGTTAGCCTCTTCCTTTCAAATATAAGAAAATGTTTCTTTATTTTTGAATTGTCTTTCTTTTGTTTTCAATGAATGTTAGGTCTGTTTTGAGTCTCTAATACTTTTTTTTTTGGTAAGTCTCTGGTATACTCGAACTCTGATAATTTTTAATTTCTTCTCTAATCTTGGATCATTTATTTATTTCTTTAACCTCTAGGGGTTGGCTCAAGTGGTAAAGGCCTTGGGCTTGGGGTATACTCCCCCTAGATCTAAGGTTCAAATCCCCTTGGGTGCAAACAATCTCTGGGGCCATCGGACTGTGGGATTTTTCTCTTGAATTACCCGAGATGCACTTGCAGAAAACTCCTTGCCGAGGGCCTGTGCACCCCCGAGATTAGTCGGGATGCTGTTCCTGACACCCGGTGCCAATCAGAATTTTTTTTTTTTATTTCTTTCTTTTTATTGATTGGTATAGTTATATACTTGAATCCCAAAATTGGGAGGGCCATTTTTTGTCAATCTCTCTATTTTTGCTTAAGAATTATGTGCATATCCTGCTTTAAAAAATATCACAAGGGGTAATCGGTCTACTTTCAAGAGTCTTTGAGATTGCTTTTAGTTCTTGGCTAGTACAAGAGAAGAATTGATTAATCTCTCAAGTATTTTTAACAAGAATTTTCCTTTGTTCCTTAGTTGCTGAAGGTCTCCCTGTCTGCTTGGGTTGTGGCTTTGTGCTTATCAATAAAGAGTTCGTACTTGTAAAAAAAAAAAAAATTGCTGAAGTTGTTGAGGTGATCTCAGATTATCTATGAATAGTTGTGAAAAAGTAATGAATAGTAGTAAAAAAATAGTGAATAGTAGGGAGGTAGTCTCACTAACCAAACAGAGACTTACATGGCAGGAAGTAAATTCACTACCAGTTATATTTCAATTCATTGCACAATTTGATAACATAACTTAGTATATATGATTCATGATACTTAAATTGCCTTTTTTCCATTGTGGCTTTTGTGTGCTCTCAGACAATGTTGATCTGGGAACTGCTTGTGGAAAGTATTTTCGTGTGTCGTGCCTTAGCATTGTTGATCCAGGTATCTCAGCTTTGTGTTCTCAATTGTTTGAATGTATAATAGTCGTCTTCGTGACTGATTTCGGGCAACTTCCTTACAACTCTTATACCCTTTTGCTACTCTCTTCAGGTGATTCAGATATTATCAAGTCGCTACCTGGAGATCACTGACAGATGTTTTCAACTCGTTTACCCTTTTGGTAGAGTTTCCAACGTTTGCTGTTATTAAAATTACACCATTGCAACTTCTATTATTCAAAGCTGTTGTTGTGTTAACGTGCCTGCGAGAGACCCTCATATTTTTGTTGAGATTTACATTCGAGATTCTGTTCACGTTTAATTAATTATATTTCTCCTTCAGAATTCTTTTTTTTCCCAAGAGGACTACGGTAATTAGAATCTACAACCTCAACCTTTATTAAAAAGAAACATAAAAATATAGTTACAATCGTGAGTATACAAGCGCGATACAATTATTTTTAAAAAAGTGAATAAAAAGGGATTCACGTAAAAAAAAAAAAAATAACTTTTTAATAGTGGATCTTATTCTTTTTCAAAGTAATTACACGACGTTTACGTATTCTACGATTGTATATAGTATTATTCATACCATTTTTGAATAATTGATAGATGAGAAACGCTAGGCCTATAAATTTACTAAAATAAGCTTATAAATTGATATCATTGTGCTCTTTTTAATTCAAATAGAATTATTAAATAATTAAATCAGGACATTAAATTTTGTAAACATGATTTTTATTTATAAATCTTTTCATTATTTATTATCTTATTATCATCCACATCAGGAACTTATATAGCTAATTAATTATTAAAATAGCAATAATCATTTTCAAAATCTTTTAAGTGAATGCCATATCATCTCATGATCTTATCCGTAATGTTGAATGATAAGATTGTTGCAGGTAATTAAGATTTAGAATGTTGTATACGGTTCAATTACTCCAGATTTAAAGGAGTAATTTTAGAAATGGATAAAACATAATAATTTGTGCCGTTTCCCAGTCGTTTAAATTAATATTCACCCTATTCCTCAAAACTCCGCCATATATAAGTAATATTGCGTGATTACAAAAACGAGACAGCGAAGAAGCTCGAAAACGACGACATTTTACACTCCTACGTACGTCAATCTATCTACCTGTCAAAAAAGTAAAGAGAGGAGAATCGCTCTCTCTCTCTCTCTCTCTCTCTCTCGCTTAAATTGCGAGTTGTCCTCTTCGTGTATATATATATATATATCTTCCACTCACCCTCTCTTATAGTAACCAATGCACCAGATGACCAGAGACAGAGAAAGAACTAAGAAGCCCCCGGAAGAAGAAGATGATGATGATGATGATCCCATGCTTGTAAGTTTATCAATCTCTCCCTTATATATCTCTTCTTTTTGACTGATAAACATACATACGTTACCCAATTCCCACTTTGCGAGGATACTGAAAACCGACATATATATCTATATATATATATATATACATACATATATGTATCAGTGATCGTTTCAGATCGTTACTTTCGTATAGTGCTCGATGATCTACATTCTTTTTTTTTTCATGCATCTTAATTGAACTAAAGGTGTTGTTATTGCTTTCATTGTTTTTGGTCATGGTGTCTGTCTGTCTTTTCGTTCTGGGTTCCTTTCTCTTTTATGAAATCATCATGATCAGCTCGTAAATTATAATCAAACTTGTTAATGGAATTCATTGATCTTAATTTGTCTGTTTTGCGTATCTGGATTCAGTTGATCATCATCGTGATCAGTATATATCGCTAGATCAGATTAAGAAGGAATGACTTTTTCAAGTTTCCATATATATATATATATATATATATATATATATATGTATGTATGTATATATATGACTTAATTTGTTGAAAACAGAAAAGATGATGTTGTCTGTTATGTGTATTTCTGGCTTCCAGGTTTGCATGCCAGATCTCCACTCTTTACTGCCAAGCGTTTTAGACGTGCACACGCCTCCTTTTTCCTATTTTTCTGTGTAATTTGTTAATATATCTCTTAATATTCTTTCCGTTTAAATGCATGTTATCCAAAAATACCGTAAATATATATAGTAACATAAGAAATTAATTATAATAATAATAAAAAAAAAACTAAAGAAAATGTAGCGTTTTATTTGTTGTATATATGGTGAATTTGTATTAAGAAATAAAACCTATATATAATATTTAAGTTATTAATCAGTACTTTTTAAATTTTTTGTGGGAGTAAAATTAAAGGAAGATAAGGGAAATTAACCGGCCTGCATGCAGGACGTTCTTAAATATTGTGGACGTACGTAGAAGAATATACAGCAATTAGTCTGAAGTACTCCACTATTTCCTTATTTAATTACTTCCATGAAAATTATCATTATTATATATCTTATATCATATCAGTGCTCATAATTAGAATTATATAATCATTTAATCGGATAGTAGACTTCACTATTTTTTAAATGTAATATTTATACATCCTAAAATTAATTATATATAGCATTATTTTTAATTATATATGTAGGCATTCCTAACCATATGGGTTACAATTTGCAACTGTTTAGGATTCATTGTATTGAATATTACCAACACGTGGTGCCATATATCAGCCCACGTGTACGGTTCGAAGACAATCAAAAACTGAACGTGCAAATTAACTTTACACTAAATACAACTGTTTTTTTATATTCTCAAATTATTTTGTTATTATTTATTATTATTTACAAATTATTTAATTATTTTACTATTATTGTCAATACTATTTATAAATCATTGCAGATACCATCCGAACATAATATAATTATCTCTGTATAAAGTAACTAAATGGTTTGACGTGTGATCACTAATAAGACATGAAAATAGATTTTTTATTTGGATTTTGCTATACATCAACTACTATTTATCGTTACATTTCACATTTGATATTTTTTTATAGTAACTGATGAAAAGAATTATCCTTTTTGTTTTTATGTATCTGCCGCAAGACATTGATTGATGTGATATATTAAACTGATTTTTAATTAGAAAAATGTATTTACAAGCTTATTTATTATGGCATCAAATATACTACTACATATGTGAAAACTTATCATATCAACAACATACCGTAATGGATTCTACAATAAGTACTAGCGACTTGTAAATTGTAACTACTAAAACTCTATCATTCAAGTGGTTAACTTAGAGTTACTTAAAACGTCTTCTGTTTATATGACTAAATTAATGAAAAAATCAAAGATAAAGAATAGCGTTATTCAGCTACAATAACTTAAGATTTCATAGAATTAATAAGCTCATGATTTTAATTATTTATTTATAACCATATACATGTAATTTTTATTTTTCTTGTGAATTTTACAGGTTAGTATCAGAGAATAAATTCAGATTATTGATTGCACATAAACCCAATCTTGACAGTCCCAGAGATTAGCTGTCTCTGCTCTATCTTTTCCTACCTTCAATGCGACCAACCCTCTCTCTCTCCCTCTCTGGCTTTGATTTTGAAAGCTGAAACACCGTAATTACAGCCAGCCAGATAGGCAGACTGCCAACACTGTTTCCACCCATGAACTTCTAGATATACACAAAAAACCATATATATCTTCCATCCATATATATAATATGCAGTCCCCCAAGCATCCCTCACCCACAATCTGGAACTAGAAGTGGGTCGTCTCGACTACCTGAAACTCTCCCCTGAAGAACACCAACTCAGATATAGCCCTACTGCCTTTAACATGTTCGACCCCACAGAGGCGGCGTCCTCTGTAATTGGGGACTACATTGGCACCGAGAGCTGCCTTGATCTCGAACACAACGTCGATATGTTAATTGCATTGAACAGTACAGGGGGTGAGTCGGAGAACAAGACTGCGTCTACCCATGATCGTCAGGACGCTTATAGAAAATACAGCCGTGGCAACCGAGATTGGAGGCTGGCGAGGGAGAATAAAGAGTTCCCACCGCCGATACCATTGCTGGCTCGTACGGGGAATCTGCATTCTCACATGCCGTGGGTGCTGAGGAGACACTACACCAGTGACGGACGTCTGATTCTCACCGAGGAGAAGGTGAGGCACCACGAGTACTTCCAGGCACACAGGGCTAATGGGCGTCTCACGTTGCAGCTTGTGCCCTTGGACGACGACGACGCTTGGCTTAATGATATCAATCCGTTTGCTGATGATGATCAGGAAGATCAGCCACAGAGCGATATTTCTGATCATGAGGAAGAAGAAAAGGCCATTCTTGATATTGACAACAACATTAACAATAATGGTGACACTGGTGGCGACGTGAGCCGCGGGGAGGCCGGGAATCATGAGTTTCATGAGAAGGAGATTGTTCTTCATCATCACGAGGATTGGAGGAGTAGCAGTGCTGTGATTAACAATGAACCGACGACGACAAATGGGAGTAGTGGAATGGTTAGTAGTGTTAACGGGGTAAAATGCTTGAACTACAACAATATTGTGGGATCTGCAGGGTCGTCGTCGCCGTCATCGTCGTCATGTATATTCGGGGTGCCAGTGACTGCAATCAGTACGGTTCAGAGCTAGCGTCCATATATATATATATGCATGCAGTACCAGTACACTTTTATTTTTCAATCTTTACTAATTATGCGGGAGTAGCTAGATCAGTCGATCTGTGTCTTTTTGTACGTAGCAGTAGAGTTTTAGGTACTCTTTGCTTTTTGCTTAATCTCTTTGTCAAATCGTCGTTAATTTAGAGAGAGAGATAAGGCTCGTCACAGAGAGAGAGAGAGAGTGTGCGTGTTCAAGGCTAGCTAGCATATAATGGATTTCAGTTGGCTTATATATGCTTTCTTAGGGATGAGTACTAGCCGGAAATTAATGACTAGCCCTACTAAGTTTCATTGATTTTGTTTGGAGCTATTTTTCATTTTTTTTAGAAAAAGAAAGAAAAATTGGCTTATTACAAACTTTCAATTATATATGGTTTATCCTGGAAGCAAACGATGTTGCATAGATTCGAATGTTTGGTACTGTTGATCAATGACACATTTTTTCAATGAAATAGAAACAATTATTTTTATAATTTTTACACATTTTTTCAATGAAATATTTTTCCTCGTTGAATTTATTTAAATTTGATGGATTTGAATTCTAAAAATAACAAAGTTGTAAAATAATTATATAGCAGAATTATTTATATCCCGTATATAGTATATATCCTACAATTGCGACACATAAGTAGTGACAGAGATAGAGTTGGATACTAATATCATAATAAATAATCGTAGTTATTATATATCTCTAAATGACATTCGTTTTATTATTGATATAAAAATGATATTATTAACGCAATATCTAATATTACAAAAATACTGTTAACATATTTCTCAAATTAAGTATATTCTCTGTTGTAAATTTTTTCATCCTTAATCACACTTGCAAATATGTTTAGAAGAAAAGTTACTCGTTATCGATTTATTAGTAAAATGTGACAAATTACTTTTTAAAATAAATAATATATTATAATGTGACAAAATGATTAATTCTCTGATGAAGAAGAAAGAAGATCAGGTATCAATTTGAAAACACTTCTTCTAGGTATAGGCGAATTCGCAGACGAACCTGCGTACTCCGCTGGTCATGCCACGTTAGCGATTGTTTTATATTAAAAAAAAAAGTAAAAAGAAGAAGAAGATGCAACGATAAAAGAATCCCCATTTTCTCCTAGATCCATTTTTTTGTTCATCGTCTTCTCATTTTCGCACCCCATTTTTTCTGTTTGTGGGTCTCTCTCTCTCTCATTCATCTGCATGTAGATCGCTACTCTCCTCCGCCACCCACATCTCTCTCTCAGATCCCATTGCTCTCTTTGGCGAACCACATGAACTTCGTCGGCGTTGTCTTTGGTTAGTAAGCAAATTATATTCCTCTCCTGTCCTCTTTTTAAATCTTAAGCATACCAATTACGCCCAAACTCTGCACCCACTGATGTTTTTGGTCGAGATTATAAAGTTTTAGTTTTCTTGGATTCATTTGTTGGTTGAATTTGAATATGATGACCCCCACAAATTCAAGATAGCGTGGTCTATTTGTGGGATCTGGGATTTTCCTGGTTTAATGGTCAAGAATTCTATAGAAAGTTTACAATTGATGGAAAGATTCAATAACATATTCATATACACTTTCTGTTTTTATACAGAGTACATCAATTCAAATAAGGAAAGACTTTAAATACAAATAATTACAATTAACTCTAAATCGTAACTGAAATAATAATACAAAGATTTGCCTAGAATCAAGCTTGTAACAGCTAAGTTGTTGTCCGTGAGCTATCATGATTATTATATGTAATATGCCCCCTCAAGATGTGTGTTCCATCGGCAACACCAATCTTGGTTGATAGCTTATGAAATCTTTGATGGGATAAACTCTTTGTGAGCAGGTTAGCAAGTTGATCTTCAGTACTAACATGCGAGACATTTAAGATTCCTTTTCCAACTAAGTCCCGAACAAAATGTAGATCAATTGCTATATGCTTCATACGGGAGTGGAGAACTGGATTGAGGCTGAGCTGAGTAGCACCAATGTTGTCACAAAAAATTGTAGGAGCTTTCGGGATTAAAATATGAAGTTCACTAAACAGAGAAGTGATCCAAACGAGTTCTAATGTTCTTGTGGCTAAGTCCCTGTATTCAGCTTCTGTTGATGATCTTGCAACTGCACGTTGTTTCCAATTGGACCATGATATAGGTGCTGCACCAAGAAAAATGAGATAGGCAGATGTTGATGTGCGATCAATTTTATTTCCTCCCCAATCGGCGTTAGAGTAACCATGCAAAATTAATTTGCCAGTGCTTCTAATTAAAATCCCATGATTTACAGTGAGCTTGAGGTACCTTAGCAATCTTTTTGTAGCTTGCCAATGAAATGAACTTGGCTTTTGCATGAACTGAGCAAGCTCATTGACAGGGAAGGCTATATCTAGTCGTGTAAGTGCTAAGTATTGCAATACTCTAATGACTTTTCGATACTCAGTTGCATCAACCAGTGTTGAGCCATCATTACTTTGTAAATTGTCTTTTGAAGCAAGTGGTGTTTGTACTTCTTTAGCGCCCTCCATCCTCGTTCTAGTGAGTATATCTCTGGTATACTTGTGCTGGGTTAGGAATAGCCCCTATTTGCAAGGAATGACTTCCACACCAAGGAAGTTGTGGAGATGACCAAGATCTTTAAGAGAAAATCAGGTTCCTAATTTTTTGATCATCTTCTTGACAGTAGCTGAATCACTTCCTGTAATGATAAGATCATCCACATACACAAGCAAGTATATAATTAATGTGTTTGCCAAAGAATAAATAAAGATGGATCGGCTCAAGTTTATGAAACCCGATTGAAGTAGATACTGCTGCGACTCCTTGTACCAAGCTCTTGGAGCTTGTTTTAGTCCATAAATGAACTTCTTTAGCCTGCAAACATGAGTAGGGAAATTAGAATCAACAAAACCATGTGGTTGAATCATATAGACATCCTCATGCAGCGTTCCTTGTAGAAAGGCATTGTTTATGTCGAGTTGCCGTAAGGACCAGCCACGACTCATTGCAGTTGTAAGTATTGAATGAATAGTCACTAGTTTTATTACAGGACTAAAAGTTTTTGTATAATCGAGGCCTGGTCTTTGATGAAAACCCTTTGCCACCAAACGCGCTTTGTAGTACTCAATGCTTCCATTAGGATTTCTTTTAATTCAGAATACCCATTTGCAGCCTACCAGATTTGTTGCATCTGTTTTAGGAACAAGGTCCCAAGTTCCATGTTTCACAAGTGCTGTGAATACCCATGGCCTACGTGATACAGATTGGCTCAACAGGTTGAGGTAAATGATGCTTTGTAACCATGTATAGTTGCTTTGGTTTGTAAATGTTATTCATTGATTTGGTTGTCATTGAATGATTTCTCGATGGTAAGGCAAATGATGGCAATGATGGGTTGTTTGTTGGTGCAAGTAGTTCACTTGAAGATGCAGGTGGTTCTGTAGAAAGGCTCATATTTGAATAGGCTGATGCATCAAAAGCAACATCCTGCAGAGGCAGAGCCATATTGATGTATTTCTTGTTTTGTGCACCAGTTGCCACAATTTGGCTTGAGTTCTTGCATTAGTAGGTGTGACACTCAATTGAGATTGATGAGTGTTGGAACCATGAAATGGAAATTTTTTTCATCGAATTCAACATGTCTAGACAGAAAGAGTTTTGATGACTGAAGATCAAGGCATTTATAAGCACTTTGTGAAGTGCAATAGCTGATGAACAAGCATGGTCGAGACCTCGGGTGAAGTTTGGTGGTACTGTATGGTCTTAACCAAGGAAAGCATTGACAACCAAACGTTCTTAGTTTCAAATAATTTGGTAAGGGGCGGACTTACGATAGCCCCCCCAAAATTTTTCAAAAATATGTTTTAGTACATGGTTTTATCAAATATATCCTAATATAAAGATAATTTGCCCCTCCCAAAATATTTTCAAAAATCTCATCTAGTACTTAGTTGTCTAGGTTTCTTTTAGTTTTTTAATAATTTTTTCATAATTACACCTATTTTTTGTCGTCAATAAAATCTCACATTCTCAATTTTTTTTTTTTACATCTCATAAGAAGCAATAAAATATCTTGGTCTTTTTTTATAAGCTATTTGGTAAATTTACAACCTCATTTTTCCTATTTATTTACACTTTTCCTTTTAAGTCTTCCACTAGCTAGCTTGTTTGGATTAGTTTTGTTAGCAAGTACATATATACTATCATTAAGTTAACAATTAGGAGTGAATGCAACAAATCTAGCATAACTATTTCTATCTATATTATAGAGACTTTACAATATTCAATTTTAGATTCAACAAAAAAATTTATCTTTGTTTACTTAATTTTTATCATTTGTTTCAAAAAATCTTATATGGCTATTTCTATCTTAATGGGAAACTCAAGTGAGAGGTTTAGCTGAGTGGTTTTAATAATTTAGTTTATCCCTAGATAACAACCTTATATGGTTAATATTAAATGTCGGTAACACACTTTACTATCTTAAATGTCGGCTGTTGTTCACCTCTACATACGACACACTTTGCTAATCGCCTCCCCACGCACTAAATCCTAATTCCGCCCCTGAATTTGGTTATCTTCCAAAGAAAGCTTCAAATGGAGATTTGTTTTTAAGAACATTGGTTGGCATTCTATTTACTAGATAAACAGTCGTTTGAAAAGTGTGTGACCAATAAGAAAATGGGAGGGAGACTTGATGGAGCAAAGTAAGATCAGTTTCTACAATATGTCTATGACGACGCTCACTAGTCCCATTTTGTTAGGGAGTGTAAGGTGCGGAAGTATAGAAACCAATACCATTGTTTGCTAGAAATGTACGTAGTGCTTGAAACTCTCCGCCATTATCCGAATAAAAATTTTTAATTTTGCTTTCAAACTGATTTTCTAGCATTGCTTTGAGTTGAGTAAAGATGGTATGCACATCATATTTGTTTCAAAGTGAAATGGTCTATAAATATTACATAATATTTAAAACCATCAACAGAAGTGAATGAAGCCGGACCCCAAACATTAAAATATATATATTCTAATGGATGTGAACTGATAATAGATGTGTCCAAAAGGAAGCCGATGGCTTTTATTACATTTGCAAGAATTACAAAGATTTGTCAAAGAAGAGTCCTTAGCTAAAACAGGTAAGGAGTTTTGATTGACTATTTGGGACACAATAGGAGAGGTGGGATGGCCTAGTATCCGATGCCAATTTTCCATGAATACATGTTCACCTACTAATGCAAGAGGACGAGTAAAACTTGTGGCAACTGGTATTGGAAAAGGATATATAGCATTTTGACATTTACCTTAAAGGAGTGTCATTCCCATGCTCCGATTCTTCACAAAAAATTCAAAGGGGTGAAACTCAAGAAAGACATTGTTAGACTTGGTGAAGTTGTGCACATATATTAAATTTTTGTGAATGGATGGAACACATAAAGTTTCAGGTAATGTAAAGGCACGAGAATTTAAGGGAATGGAAATAGAGCCAACATGAGTAACACGCAAACCTGAGCCATCACCTGTAACGACTTCATTTGTTTCATCGTATTCATAGTAAATAGATAGATTAGATAAGTCGAAAGTGATTGTGTGTGATGTTGCAGAATTGACAAGCCACTTTTTGTCCGAAGCATTAGAACTGGTAGCACAGTTTGCCAAGGGTGCACATTTGGTGAATGATGGGCATTGTTTTGCTGTGTGTCCTTGTGCAACACAAAGTTGACATGTAATTGATGATTTCCCTCATTTATCTCGCTTGTTGTAACGTTTATTACCACTGTAGGAACATCCCTATTTTTTGTTGGTGAACTTATTTTGATTGTTGCGACGTTGAGTAGAGTTTGTCGTTGCAATCAGAGCATCATTTGCAGATTCCAGCCGTTTGAGATAATTTTCATGACCAACTAGTAGATCATGAAGTTCCTCAAAACTGAGTGGATTTTCTCTAGCTCGAATAGGTGCAACATTGTCCTTGAAATCTGTCCCTAGTCCATTAAGGACATATAGCGTGATGTCGTCTGTCGAAAGTGGTGCCTCAATCACTGCTAGTTCACCTGCAAGTACATTCATAGATTGAAGAAAGTCACAAATTTATTTCCATGCTGCATTAGCATGAGATCCTCCTTGAGCTGCATAACACGAGTGTGAGACTTGTTAGCATATAAACGCCTAAGTCTCTCCCATGCCGAGTAAGATGTTGCCACATATGCAATGAGGGGCATCATTATTTCAGAGACTGACGCAAAAATGGCATGAAGCAAGAGTTGATCTTGTTATACCACAGTGTGTAGGCAGTAGATGGTGGCTAAGTAGGCTCACCACGAGATGGACATTGAAGTGTGCCATCTATAAAGCCCATAAGATTGTATCCTATGAGAAGAGTGACAAATTGAGCCCTCCATGAAGGATATTGGTAGGGGTAAGTTTCAAGGGTAATTAAGTGTTGGCATTGACAGAAACCAATGGTTGTTTTTCTGTCGTGTTGACTGGATGGGTTGATACTAGGGTATTAAAGCTGTGGGAAGCCATAGGATCGAATATTTGAGAATCTCGTTAGACAGGAGAGTCGTCTGATACCATATAGAAAGTTTACAATTGATGGAAATATTCAATAATATATTCATATACACTTTCTGTTTTTAGACAGAGTATATCAACTCCAATAAGGAAAGACTTTAAATACAAATAATTACAATTAACTCTAAATCGTAACTGACATAATAATACAAAGACTTGCGTAGAATCAAGCTTGTAACAACTAAGCTGTTGTCCGTGAGCTGTCATGATTATTATCTGTAATAAGTTCATGGAGTATTTCTCCGTAGAAATCTACAAGGGGAGGAAAGCATCCCCAAATAAGAGAGTAGGAAGATTTACAACCATGGAAAATTGGACAAGAATGTAATTTAAGCTACTTTATTTTGCGGATAAATATCGATTTTCTTTCGTCAAGAGTTCAGGAAAACGTAGAAGCAAGTGTGAAACTTGTTTTAAGTTGAATACAATACTCTCTACTCACTATGTATAAGGGTAGAAGTTTCTTTGATATATTCTATATATGCCCATGTATAAGGGCACATTTTTCCGTCGATTCCGTCTCCTGCCCATTCCTAGACCTTCTCCTAATGTCAAGATGTACTATTTTATTTTTTTTATCTCATGCCATGCCAGGTCATTTCATGTGTAAAGGGTGCACAAAATTGATTGAATCTAGAATTTTTTATTTGATAAATATTATTATTATATATATATGTATACAACTTAATCAATTTATTAATTCTCTCTCTCTCTTTAACACATCAAATGAACACTCTTGCCTTCTCTTAAAGGTTGGAAAATGCACCTGTCCATTATATCTATATATATAAATGATTTATATCCAATAATTTTCACAATAATTTAAACAATTATATATATTTTAAACGATAAATATTTTCATTAAATATCTTATACAAATAATATTATTATATAAAAATAACATTATTTTATAAAAATATCCTCTAATAAAATATATTTTAAAAATACGCCAATGAAAGAGATCAACTCAATCAAGTCAACAGAATAATATTTAAATTAACTAATTCTCGGATGATCACCAATATTCATGGAGAAATGCAATTCGGGATCCAAATTTGTATCCTGAATGATATTTTTTATTTTTATTTAGTGATTAAGAAAATATTTTTTAATAATATTATAAATTTTTTATTTTTTTAAAAATATTTGTGATAATTAAAAAAATACATAAAAAAAAGAAAAAAAATATATATATATATATATACTATTCGAAATCCAAATTTGAACCCTTTTCAATAGCTTTAGCGGAACTCATATTCTTGATCATGTCTGGTCTGTATCCGGGTGAAAAGAAAGCAGAGATATTTCCACGGTGGTGGGTGGCCGAGGGTTGCATACATGAACTGTGTGCATGGGGTACTCCAAAACCCTGAAGTTAACTTATCAGGAATGATCCAGCATGTCTGTAGAAATTGCTCAGACTGAAAATGGTTTTTCCATCGAGCATTTAGCGATGGAGAGTTCTGTCATCTCTTTGGCACTGCCGGTAGTAAAACTACTATTTTATATATGAGGGACAATTTCCGAGGTGGTTTCTGGATTTGAGCTTTGTTGTTGTTGTTGTTGGGAAGACTGAAGAAATGATGACGATCATGTAATGTACTGTATTACAGCTACCCCCCAGTATGGACGAATTTTGTCAGATACTCATGATTGGGCTGCCTCTACTTTTAACCACTTCTCATGCACTTACTAGTTACTTGTACGTACGTAATTCAATTCTTTTTTCCTCTCTACCCGACGGAGCAACACGTGTACCAACGCCCAACCCCGCTCTCCTCCCCTCCTCGCTTTTTTTGATTTTTTTTTTTTTCGAAAAATGATATTTATAATAATGCTCAAAATAATTTTTTAATTATGAATTTTACTCTTTTTAGTTCGATTTGGAGAAGTACTATGACAGTGGTACTGAACTTTGTATTTTGTGTTAATCCTGTGTATAGCTAATTATGGCCGGCACTATATATCTAAGTTATGCCTTATTTGGTTAGTGGAAAGACTTGTATATATTTGCTAAGGCTTTCTTATTTTTTGGTTAAGAAATACTTGTGTTCTGTTCTTGATTATTTCATATGACTTAAGAGCGTGTTTAATTTGAAGATTTAAACATTTTGGCCACATTCGTGTAAGAGTGATCATCAAAATTTCTGGAATTTTATGAAACATGAGCTGCATGCATGCCTCCATGAAAGGCTTCTTCCATGATATTAATGATGCATGTGGCTCTCTCTCTCTCTCAATTATTATTGTTTTTAGGAAAATGCTAAGTGTCCCGCTCTTAGCTCCCGCTATGAGCTACCGCTTGCATTAGTATGTGTTTTTTTATATGTTTTTTTTTTTAATTTTTTTATATAGATTTTGATAATAATTTTAAATATTTTAAAAAAAATTCATAATATTATTAAAAAATACTTTCTTAATCATGAAGTAAAATAAAAAATTAACTTCGTGATTAAGAAAGTCTTTTTTAATATTTTTTTTTTACTTTCTGATTAAAAAAGTATTTTCTAATAATGTTCTAAATTTATTTTATTTTTTTAAAATATGTAAAAGTGTTAAAAAATTTATATAATAAATAACTTAAAAAAAAACACTTGAAAGAACAATGCTAGACCCCAACGGGAGCCCCAGTGGGGGTTGTAGCATTGTCCTTGTTTCTATAGCTTTTACATTGATGAAGGGAAAGCATATATACTGGCATTAGTACTTGGCCGTAATTGGACTAAACTCAAAATTCGGGAGTTTATTCTTTCAAGTTTCTTAATTATGAGGCAATTTTTGGGTTTGGCTGGTCCAAGAAGTGTAGGGCGAGTGACAGCTCCATCATCAATGCCTATCACAATAAGACTTGCGAGAGGCAAAGAATGTCACTGAGCTTTGCTTCGTTTGGAAAGTAAATTCATCTCAATTCATTTCAACTAATCATTACAATTTTTTCAAATTCCAATACAAAATACAATAAATAATTTAATTTTTTCAAATCTCAAATAATAATAATAATAAAAAATAATATTCGAACAATATTTTATCATCTCAACTTAACTCAGTTTAACATCTAAACGCGATCTTAATGAGGAGAGCACGGGGCAGATTCCAGGTCTTTCTGATGATGAGTTGTCAATGCGCACAGATTATTGCTTGACTTCCCTAGAATTTCCTATTTCAATGTGCGGTTGGTATATATCACAGTGCTTGATGGCAACTGTCAAGGGCCCCAATCTTGAAGAGTAAAAAGTACTCTCGAGGCATGCTTTTAGTTGATCTTTTGTCAAGAAAATGGCGAAGGATGCCTATTGTTAAGATATAAATTAAATAATAAAATTTATTTCTTCATCTTCCTATTAATTTAAGCTCATGGAATAATTAGTGATTTCACATATATCAAAACAGATCAGGTCATAAATTCGAATGCGCTCAATGATGCCCAATGTTGTATACGAAGATGAATCTAGGAAGCGTTTCTCTAGGTATGGATGTGGTAAATATATGGCTGGTCCAAGTATTAGCACATGCTAAAGTTATATGGGTGCAAGAATTGTTGAATCAAATGCCATTTTGTGGTTGTGCCATTGGAGCTGTTGATGGACGCCTCTATGAGCTTGGTGGATTCTCTAGATCTTTGACCTTGAAATGTGCATGCTTGGATCAGATACGATCCAATTCAAAATGGGTGGCGGGAAGTCACTTCCATGTCTAATGGTGTGAAATGTGTTTGGATCAGATACGATCCAATTCAAAATGGGTGGAGGGAAGTCACTTCCATGTCTAATGGTAGAGCTAGCTTAATATTGTAAGACTAGATGGTGAATTAATAATTGAGTAATGTGGTAGATGGTGAATTGTACGCATTTGATCCTTGATCTAGTTCCTTGGATTGTGGTAAAATCAAGGTATATGATCAAAGAGAAGATACTTGGAAAGTTTTCTTTGGAAAAGTCCCCATTTATGATTTTGCAGATTTGAGGCAAGGTTTGGTTAATGAGTTGAGAGTTGAGACAAAAGCCTTTCAGCTCATCTCATACGGTGAAGGCATTCCACTATCCAAATGCACAAAACACAATTTGATTAATCTCATCTGACTGAACTCAACCCATCTCAAGTAATATTGTGCATAAAGCAAACGTTTGGTACACTGACAAAAGCAACATAGCCTGAAAGGCAAGCCTCATCCTGACGTGAGAAGAACCCCATGTCACTTTTTCATCCTGCCCCCCTCCTGAAGCTCCAACTCTCTTCATCCCGTTGAATATATTTATAAATAATATTGAATCATTATAAATGCTATGCAATAATTGGTGGGATCCACAACTATCAAAACCCTCAAAAAGTTAAAACTATCTCATCTCACTTCTAAATCCAAACATACAAATTTTTAAAAACCAACTCATATCATCTCAATCAATAATCTCACTACTATTAACAATTCATCTCAACTTATCCCATTTCAACTCACTATCCAAACCTCTGCTTCAGAGTCTCCACATTTATTTGCTGGTTTTCATAGAAAGCTCCATGCAGTCACCACAAAATTAGATGCTAATTGTCACATTGCAGTTCTGCAGGCTGATACGTGTTCATCTCCATCAAGCTCCACATTTTTTTTTTTTGTCCTGGCTGCTTGAATGAACATGCATTCTGCGTCAATGGCAGAATAATCTGAGGCTGTCATTTGGAAGGCCATTGCTACTAGAGATTTAATTTGGGTCTGCTGAGCTAGTGGTCAGTACTTTGTCGATGTCGTGGTACCTAATTAACTTCATAATTAACCATCCAGACCACTTCATAAATCGGGCCACTCACAAGAGGGCTAATTAACTACATTGATCTTTTTATAATTGATTCCAATTGGAAGTTTGTTCAAGTTTTGCATCATTTAGGCCAAACAGCGAACGAGTAATCAGACCTTCTACCTCTCTTCAATTTGAGTGAAGTTAATTGAAATTTGTTAGAGACTCTCAGTGTACAATATATAAGCTGAAGCCTATCTTCATTGCTACGTACGTGCCAATTAAATATTTAGCGGTCAAGCCACGTGTAAAAACTTATTAATTATATCTGAACCCCATGCTCAACCTCAGCCAACAAGAAAATGGATCGAGGCAAAAAAGGCTGCGGGAGGGGGACATGATGATCTTATATATGATCATTCTTCTCAAGAGACAAAAGTACTTTGATTTTCTCTACATGAGCTGAACGAATTGCACCAATGAGGTGGAGAGAATAAATAAATTAATGCCAAGATGTAACAGAGATTTATATTTTTTATGTCGGTATATATATATATAACAAGTGAATTGGATACTAGTCATTATTTTATTTACTAGACACAACCCTTTTTATAATTATTTATACCTGCCTGCGACTTAGCTTTTGACATCCCGTACCAAGCTTGAAAATAGTACTTTGCATTGCTCATGTAGTTTCCCAAACTCTAATTTTTATGGAAAATTCAATACACCATACTATCATCCCACTTTCATCCCATTAAGTATGATCTGAGACATTTATCACCATTAAATGATCATTTATTACATGTTTCTTTATCATCTAATGGTGATGAATGTGTCACATACTACTTAGTATGATCAAAATAGGATGAGAGTGTGGTGTGTAGCATTACTCAATTTTTATATACACGATTCTTCTCTAAGAGTAGGTAGAAAAATCTTTGACTTGTTTTTGGCCATGATCTGTTATGAACCCAATTACATTGGGTTGGGTTTGATGGGCTTTCCAACCCAGTGTCATGTTTTATTTTAATTGATTGATAGAGTTGTTAGTGGCCCATGGCCTTTTACTATTAGTTATTGAATGAAAGGGCATCTTCTAGTATATTTACAGGGGAGGGGTGGTGCTGAAGGGCATCTGAAATCTAGAAGAATCTAAATTTATTGTTTGTCTAGAGGAAGGAATTCCCTCGAAGAATTCCAGTGTGACTATCTAATACTATTTCCAAATCTTCATCATCTTCTTCCCTGTGTTCATCTCTTTTACATTTTTGTCAAACACATTGCATGCATTACTGTATTTCCAACGCAGTAGCCTTCTATCTCCATTTCCATCACTTTTTCCTTTATACAAGCAACCACTCCATCAGGTCCCTTACAAGTGGTATCTAGAACCCAAGATCTTGTCATGGAGCTGAATAATGCAGAACTTCAAGTATGTTTTCAAAATTATCACTGTGCACTCTATGATGAATTGTATAGAGAGCCTGGGGAAATGGTCCTTATAATGAACTGTTTAAACGGAAAAAAATTGAAAATCTTAGTTGAACCTTCATTTACGATTTATTAAGTGAAACTGAACATTGAATACGCACATGGAAGACATATCTATCCATTGGAACAACAAATATTGAAAGATAGAGATGTTTTTCTGAAAGATGAGGTTGAGTTAACAAACACAAAAATATTGAGCACTGGGTATCTTCTTCTGAATATGAGGGAAGAATTCGGCTAAAAAAAATTAGAGGAGGAGGGAGTAGAAAAGGCAGTTACGGATTCAACTGAAGAAACATAAAAATCCTCATGGCACGAGGAACATGGTGCGAAGGATGAAAATGAAACCATGGAGAAGGGAAAAATAAATACCAATGTTTTGAATACCGTACCGGACATCGTACCGGTCAAGGCACTGGAACGAAATATTTCAGTACCGGTACCGTTTCGGGATAGCGTTTCGGGATAATATTTCGGAATAGTCGATATATGAAAAATTATATATATAAATATATATAAAAATTATATTCCAAAATAATAGTCTATATATAAATGAATTATATATAAATACATATATATAAATTATAAATAATCTAGTCTGAATTGGGGGTTAAAAAATAAACTTGTAGTTTGAAAAAATGAAAAAAAAAAAAAAAACACAGGCCGAAATATAGGCCGGTACAGGCTGAAATTCAGGCCGGTACTGGCTGGTATTTTAGCCGGTACGGAACAGATATAGTACCTGTACCGACTGGACGACCGAAACGAAAAATTTTGGCCGTACCGTCCGGTACGATACGAAATTTAAAACTATGATAAATACAGTAGAGGTGGAAGAGATAATAACAGTGCCCAAGGAAGTGGTTCCCAAAGAAATCCCTCTCCCCTTTGCTCTCGGAAATCCAAATTTATTTTTGCTTTCACTTTTACTTTTAGATCCCCATTCTCCTTCAATCGTCGCACTTAACAAAAACCACGCTGTGGTTGTTAAAGGAAGAGAGGCAACATTCGGGATGGATGGCAACACCAGGTGGGAGATTGACCCAAGCGGAAATTATTTTCGTTGTCTCCATTTTTTGTTCCCTCAACCAATTTTTGGGCCTATAAGGGAAGCTAAGTTAGTTCCTCAGCCATGGTGCAGTAGTACATGGAAGAAGCTCCTTCTCATTCTCTGTTGGAGACCGATTCAAAGCTCAGTGCTCAACTAATGCTCAGGGGCGGTGACTCTACCTCTCTCCATTCGATCTATATGAATCCCGCCATGGATTTCAATTCATCTCATACGCTGGTTCTAGGTGGAAAGTCGACGGCCGAAAATGAGATCACTAAATCTATAAAAAGCACTAATGCTCTGAAGCTGCCTGACAATGGCGATGTTTCAATTCTTTTGCAATCGGAACTGGAGAGAGCATTGAAAGAAGACGAATACTCTTTTAGCGTCAATTCCTTCATGAATTTTCTGTCGACTAATCAGTTTGGTAGGTTCCTCATTGGGTCACCAGGGTTGCCTTCCACGCATGATGTTGTTTCTCGCAATATTTGTGAGCTTCCAATCGGTACGATTTGTGTTGCCAATGTTCAGTCAAGAGGACAAGGTCCGTCAAAGAATGTAGGGGATTCTCCAATAGGTTGCTTTATGTTCTCTTTTACCGTACAAATGGAGGACAGGCGAACTGTGCCACTTTTGCAGTATGTTGTGTCTCTTGGTATCACAACATCTTCCACATCTCTTCTACTTTCAACCTTTGAGTCTTGGCTTGTTGCAGAACACAATAAGACTGGTTCTCTCCTTGCTGCAAGTGGTCTTTCGTTTCTTTACATTGCCATTAAATTTTTTAAGCCTTGCTATGGTGGTGTTGAACGAGTTGTAAAAAATTGGGAACTCCTCTGGTGCATAGGTGTTGGTAGTTGGGTTGGACTTATTATTGGAGTTGTAATTGAGTGCTACTCTAGCAATGCATACAATCGAGTGAAGGATGTTGTTGATTCCTGCCCGACTGGAGTTGCTATTAAGGCCACTTTTGGCCTTGCAGTGGGTTACAAATCTATCAATATTCCTATCTTTTCAATTGTTGTTAGCACCTACGTTAGTTTCAGTTTTGCTACTATGGTTGGTATTGCTATGGTAGACTTTGGAATGCTGAGTACCACAGCTACTGGATTGGCCATTGATGTATATGGTCCAATTAATGATCAGGTTCAGGACACTGCTTTTGAGATCCAGGTATCTATGGTCATGTCCAAGGAGCTAGTGTACACATCTGATATGTTTCATATATTTGAAAAGATTGATGGCATCTCTTTTGAGACAGTGTTATTATGGTGGAGCTTGAAGGAAAGGCATAATTGCTTTTCAAAACTCAAGATCTATTTTGATAAAGTTTCTTCAGCTCTACTCTGTACATTGGAGGATGCTCTAGCAAATCTGCACCAGCCCATTGTGGTCGAGACCCTATTATATTCCTTGAAAAAATCCATTTAAACAAGACCCCTATCACTATCACCTATCGGTTTCAGCACTTAAATTGCCTCAAGAGCAAAATAGACATGTCCTAGTTCCACCATTTCAAGGATATACACATCAGACGAAAGTGAGTACCATAGAAGTTGGAGCAAGGCAATTTGAGCATCAATATTTCAACCTTGAGGACAAGGTTCTTAAAAATGGGAGAAATTGTTATGAACCCAATTACATTGGGTTGGGTTTGATGGGCTTTCCAACGTAGTGTCATGTTTTATTTTAATTGATTGATAGAGTTGTTAGTGGCCCATGGCCTTTTGTTGTTAGTTATTGAATGAATGGGCGTCTTCTAGTATATTTACAGGGGGGTGGTGCTGAAGGGCATCTGAAATCTAGAAGAATCTAAATTTGTTGTTTGTCTGGAGGAAGGAATTCCCTCGAAGAATTCCAGTGTGACTATCTAATATTATTTCCATATTTTCATCATCTTCTTCCCAGTGTTCATCTCTTTTACATTTTTGTCAAACACATTGCATGCATTACTATATTTCCAACGCAGTAGCCTTCTATCTCTATTTCCATCACTTTTTCCTTTATATAAGCAGCCACCCCATCAGGTCCCTTACATGATCCAACTTAAATCTACTAGATTAGGATTTACTTGGATCTTGCATTATGCATTATATCCTTATATCTTCGCCGTACTCATTTATTAATCATCTGAAATAAAAGTTTTTGTAACTCAGTGCATAGCACATTGTCGAATTATATAAATCTTTGTATCGTATGTGAACAATATAATTCTACTTTTCATTTTTCTCTTATCGTTCCTAACATCATGGACACCCGGACATTCTTTAGAGTCTCCATCGATTTTTGTCTCTCTCCTTCAACCTTAACAAATTCAAGGCTTAGTTGATAGTATTACGATTGGAAATCTTATCCTAACTGAATCATCTGCAACATATCACTTATTCAAATTTTCCCTTCATTTATTTTGTAGATTTTTTTAGTTTTGAATTAATGTTTATCCATTCTGTTATTTTATGTGTATATATTTCACGTTTCTGTACACAAAATCAATATAGAAAATATTCTTCCATTTACAATTAAATGATTATTTAATTATTTTTAATGTTTCTAACTTCTACTTTTTATGATTTTATAGACCTAATTATGAACCCTAACATAATTCTCGATGACTGAGAGTTTGAGACAGACGCCTCTTGAGAGTTGGGATGGAGTTGAGAGATTATATATTATTAGTTTTTTTTCCTTTATTGATTGCAAGTCCAGCATCCAAGACTACAAATCCCAACCAGGACAGGATTGCACCTCCAAAGGATACTAAAAATAAACTGGAATGCAGCTGAGACAAAACTCGCCGCCAATTTGGCATTAGAGTTGTGGTTCATGATTGGAAGGGGCATGTGTTAACAACTTCAACAAATAATCGACATTGAGAAAACAAGAGATTTGCCCAAAACACAGATAAAATTTTGAATAATATTGATTAATAGTAAAATTTGAAAATTATTTTATGAATCCCACAAATTGGACTTAAATAGCTGCAAAATTTGAATTATAATAATTTTTTCAATAATAAAAAAATCTAAATTATTGTATGAAAATTAAATATATAAATAAACAAGAATCCTGCAAAAAATTTGGCCAAAATCGAAATCAGAATTACTTCCAAAACTTGAAACTAAATATTTACTAATAAGGCAAGAATGAACATAAATATATAATTTGGGAAAAAGTAACTGATATTATTATGAAGTGATTTGGGAAAAAATAACTGATACCCCATATCAATTTGGATTTGCACCAACATGTTCCAAGGGAAGCAACCACAATAGCCCATGAATTAGCAAATAAGATATTACTGATTTTGATGATTATCTAGTTTGTATTCATTCCCTTTGAAGGGTAAGTGCTTTCTAATAAAAGTTTTCTATTTCTATTTGAAAAAAATAAAAATAAAAAACCCTTATAAGTAATCTCATTAACAAAAAAAAAAAAAAAAAAAAACTTTACAATCAAGAAAATCTATTTTTTAAGAAAAATGAGATTAAAATAAAAAGATTATTATCATTGTTTAAATCATAAATAATCTGAAAAACAAATATAGACCAAAAAGGGTCTTCAAGAGCTGGACCGCCTTGGCATGATGTGGGTCACTTCCCGGTGGCCACACTATATTTTTTCTTGTCGTGCTGGAAAACTCTTGCAGCAAAGTGCCAGATAGCAGAGACAATATTTTTTTCCCCTCTCTCTTTAATGGGTTTTCCAAATTTCCAATCATCATTATAGCACAAAATTAAGGGTCCCTATGATCTACAATATAACTCAATACCACAAACTATCAACTCGTTGTCACATATCTTCTAAACTAAATACTTTTAGCTTTTATGAAAAATGGATTCATAAATGTCATTGATTTTTTGGATGTTGAGACGAGATGAGAATTCTGAGAATTTTGTGAATAGTGTAAAGATGATATGAGTTGAAATTTTGGGTTCAAGAATAGAATTTTTGTGGGTCCCATTGAGATGTGTTTAGAAGTAAAGTTGAGATGAGAATTTTCTATTTTTGGAAGAAGAGAAGTTGGTGGGTCCCACTCTGTGCATTTATGGCCTGTCAATGGGAACGCGTCCTTTTCCTACTCCCGATTCATCTCTTTCCCTTCAAAAAGTTCCTCTCCCGATTCGTTTCTATACATCCTCAGAAAACCCAGTTCCTCATTACTCTGTGTTTCAATATTTCTTCAAAGGATTGTGAGAGCTGTGTTTGATGGCCCGCATCTCCTGCATTCGAAGATTTCTTCAACAGTCGTGAGACCTGCATTTCAAGTCTCACATCGCCTGCGTTTGAAGACCCATCCCTCTCCAGCTCTATCGAAGGACGTTTGCACGGGTCTCTTCTTCCCTTTTTCGATTTTCATATTTCTGGCACAACTACGAAGTCGACAACAAGGTATGTTCCCGTATTTCTGTTGTCTACTAAATGAAATCCAAGTTAGGGAGATTAGGGTTTCCTTCATGGCTTTCACATCTCCATTTACTTGAGATCAGTGTGTTCGATTTAGAGTGACAATGATTGGGGTCTGAGTTTCTGTTGAAAAATTTTAAGATGCATTCTATATATTTTGTTTCACGTGTTCATACTTTTGGTAATTTCCTACTTTATGTGTTTCCAATCGCAAGCATCCGAAGCCGAAGAATGCATTCTGTTGAGTAACATGCGCAGTCCTAATTTGCATTGTTTGAACATGAAAGGACCATGTGATTCATCTCGCTCTGTGTTGGGTTTCGGTTGTTATGGGACACATGATAAATTGTATCTGAAGGTTATCCCCCATCATTTCCCAATTTTGTTTATCACATTATTTTTTTCAGGCCATTTGCCACTTTATGAAATTCCCTTTTACATGGCATTGCATTACAGTTGATCGATTTTTGAATGTCAGTTTGGTTATTTATGTTGGGGGTTTATTGGATTTTCACACGAGGTCTTCATCCTGCGTATCTGTTGTTTGGTCAAAACATTCCACTGAAAATGAGATGAATATATGCTGGCAAATGCTAAATATCTTCAATGTCGTGTGTTTTTATCTCATCTCTTGTGACTGCTTCAACTTCACATAACCAAATTTTCATGTATGAAGTGAATCAGTTTACTTGGCCTTCTATCAATGCGTTCTCATATCAGTACTCTCATACCCTTGGGTCAAAACATTTGTTGATGCAACACCAACGTGCATTAAGGGGGCAGGGAGGTTTATAAATTAAATTCTTGATGTCTTGCTTCTGTTTACCTTAACTATATTGAATCAGTTTCCAAAACCATTACTATATTGGAGTCTGTAATTCAGTTTAGTTCCATTACTGTGTGTGTTTCCATTACTGACCATGTTGCCTAAATTACTCTGCTGCTATCTAACACCTAACTATATATATTTTTTCCAAACCATTTCTATATCTCGGTTTCTGTAATTCATTTTAGGTTCATTATTGTGTTAGTTTCCATTACTGACTATGTCAATGACATGCCTGTTACTTAACTCTATTTCATCCCTGACCATGTTGTTTCGTTGGGAAAAGGGGGGAGGGAGGTTTATCGTAGTAACTAGCTTGTAGTAGCTACTGATCAAGTAAATACAGATATCCTGAACAATGGCAAACAAAGGCACTAGTCAAGCTGTGGAACTGCTACAGTGAGATGTTATGCATGTGATATTGTTATAATTTCCAATATATATGTGCGATGTTATAATCTTCTGAACTCCACTCACTCAAACCAACCTTTGAATGGTTGTTATATTTTCTGAATGATGCATTTCCCTTTATAACAATGGATATTATAATTTCCCTATGGGCAGTGCACACGCCAGCTTGTACTGAGCTGTTTGCCTTTATTCTCTTTGGCAGTAATGTGAGAAACTTTACACTAGCAGTTTTTTACTTTGTGGTTTTTATTTTGTCTGCAAGAATTATGGCAACTAGTAGCGGTGTGTCCATAAGCTGCCCTCATCCTATGAGGCCAGAAGATGAGCTGGTATTGGGACGTAGACCTCTATGTTATTGTGGAATCCCCTCCAAACTGCAGACGTCGGCCAAGC
Source organism: Juglans microcarpa x Juglans regia (assembly GCF_004785595.1). Classification (NCBI taxonomy): domain Eukaryota; kingdom Viridiplantae; phylum Streptophyta; class Magnoliopsida; order Fagales; family Juglandaceae; genus Juglans; species Juglans microcarpa x Juglans regia. The sequence goes on from NC_054599.1 coordinate 3,847,115, forward strand.
CCAACAGTTTTGGGAGCCGATTTTTTAATTGTCGATATTATAAAGGTGAAAAACAGTGTGGATTTTTCCAATAGGTTGATCTTGCAATGTCGCTGCCAGTTTGTTGTGGACGCACCTTGGAATTAGCAGAACGAAGGAATGAAAGGATAGCGGGTGAACGTGTAAGAATAGAAGACGCCAAGTTCCAATCAATGAAAATGAAGTACAAATGTGCATTGATCACATCTTGGGTTTTATTTATTACTTTATTTTGTAATGTTAAATTTCCTAAACTTAATGATAATGTAAATCATTTAATGCTACCTTAGATGATATTTCGATGATGTAAAATTCACTGTTGTTACCAGAGTCATAGTGAACTGTTGTTATAAGTGCGGGTCAGGTTGTGAACTGTTATATTTAACACTATTCTATGTTTTGTTGCTACCGCATATGCTTGACACAATCTGTTACTTTTAACACAATCGGTTGTGAACTGTTGTATTTAAGTGGATGTCAAGTTGTGAACTGTTGTATTTAACACAAACGATACTTGTGGCCTGGCTGGTGGAACTAATGCCATCTCGATGTTATGGTATAAATTACCTTTAATGTAGAAAATTTATTAAATTCTCGTTTTCAAAAAAGAATAGAAACACAAATGCTTGTTCATCATTGAAGATGAAGTCATCTACCAGGTGGTAGTTTAGTTTTCAACACGGATCCGTTGATTGGCAAACTAATTTTGTCTAATAAATGAAAACTCATACATAATGTTTTTAGCGCTTTGTACATATTCCAAATTTAAAGCCATCCTTACAAAACCTGCATACCAAATACTATTAATTATTTAAATACTACAAAACCATCAAGTGTTTTAGAAAAGTACTACACGTTCATTCTCCAAACCTATCTTCCCACATAGGGATCGCAACCTCATCTCTCTGTGCTATCATAGCGCTGGCTAACTCATGAGACATGTCAACCACTTCAGAGATCTCGCCCGCGTGGTCGGCCCCAGTCATATTTTCTTCACTAAACTGAAGCGCCAATGCAGCCTAAATGAACTCATCATTCGGCGTTATCGTTTTAATAAGGTTGTGCAGTGTACAACATGCGGTAATGAGCATCCCTTGCCTGGTAGGGTGATATCAAGGCTTGGCATTCAATATTTGAAACCAGCTTTTCAATAACGCGAATGTACGTTCAATAATGTTGCGCAGCGATGAATGACGGAAGTTGAAATAATCTTTATAGCCTCAGAATTGACGATCACTATAACGATCAGATCAATGATACCTCTCTCGTGGATAGGGAGGCATAAACTTTTCAATGCTTGGAAATGCGAAATCGACAAGATAATAATATCCTACACAATTGGAAAAATACATGACACAACTCAAATTAATTAGGGTGAAAATATTTTTTAATTACCAAATTGGTCGAAGGCATTTCAAATTCAATAAAGAATACAACTATTTACCTTGCGGTGGCCAAGAAAATTGATTCCGAGATCGACTCAAGGCATCCAGGAATACGCGTGCATCATGAGTTGTTCCCTCCCAGCCAGTATATACATACGTGAACTTCATATCGAAGTCACATAAGCACATCACATTTTGTGCGATTCGACCACGATGATTTCTATATGCGTTACTTAGTCTAGATGGTGCAGCAGCGTCAATCATGGTGCCGTCCATCGCACCAAGACATTTCTACAAAGACAATATCATATAACGTAGCCCAACAGTATTAATATTTTGATAACATGCCAAAAATAAAAAGACAAAACACACCCACAACAAATTTAAAAACCAAAGGGCAGTATAGGAAAGTTCATACCTCGAACCATGGATAATTGTGGAGGTTCCCCGCAATGTAAGGATGGACCCCATCTGTGTTTGTGCACCTAATGACAATCCTCCCTAGCTGATGTAGCGCGCGCATAACCGTCTTCACATGGCGGTTAATTGTTTTGCTTGAATGTTGGAATCGGTCCCCAACAATGCGTTGACCTTGTGCATGGCCAACAAGAAGACAAAACATTCCTACTGATTCTTCCACGGCACCCGCTCTGTAGGGTCCATTATGAATGACTGTCGTAAAAGGTCACAGACATAACGGAAGGCCGAAACTTCCATACGAAACATTGTTTTGCAAATCCTGGGGTTCCCATTCAAGACTGCTTGAATGTATTGATCCCCCCGTAGCCCAATATTGTGTTCGGGCATTCGAACTCGACCTCCACTCAATTGTGATGCCATCCACATTATGTAGACGATGTTTGCCTCCTGCGTTGCGGCTTCATCTCCACTCGAATGATATGCAGATGTAGGGTCGTCCGCCTCGCTGGTATGAGACCTACTTGAGGATGTATTCTCAATCTCGTTGTTTGTCTCTATTGATGGGGCTTTTTCCGAATTACTCTCATTATCCATTATGAATATCGGAATTCTTGTACATACAAAGACATAAAAAAAGATGCAGATTACTTTTCAATTTTACAGGTTATTGTTATGCACAATATTGAGGTGGGAATGTTTTGGAATAAACCCATCTCGGTCTTGTTTGAATTTTTTGTTTTTTCCTAACCAACATTATCACAATATTTAGTTCAAATCAAGAAATGCATAAGGTGAATAATGTCACAAACTCATCAAACAACTTAGAAGTACGAAAATGTTAACAGTCATCACAAACTCAAATACAAACTAGCGAACAACATAAACATCTCGGAAACAAGTGGTTCTTCATGAAATGAAAAACAGAAACATGCCAAAAATAAGTAGCTGTTCATGAAATGAAAAAACAACAGACTCATGAAATGAAAGACATGCATAAAAGCCGAGAGAAACTAAAGGAGCCTCCAACACTTTCACCGTCTAAAGTGATAACCATTGAAGGAAAACAAAGTAGCGAACAATCCCCATTTCAAACTCCTCCCGTTTGTGACCGATCACTGCAAACTCCAAACCCAATGACTTCTGTGAGTATCCGAGATTGACACAAACGACCTCTGCACTTTTGTGCTCAACGATAGGTCGAACTCCTTGTTAAATTGCTCGGACGGTAGGGGAGGTTGTACTTTTTCAACCAACTTCATACAATGCATCTGGAGATCAAACGCTCCAGATGACTCCATGCTAGTGTCCCTTTTACTGCGCTTCCTCGACCTGCTATACTCCATCGATTCCATCGCCGCCTTCTCTCTGCCTTCGGCGCTACGTTTAATAGCATCAAGGGTGTCGCTCATTTGCATTTGAATGGCTGGGTCTTAGATGGGCCCTTTCTGTTGTCGTGTACGAGATCCGCTGGCATAGGAGGCGGAGAAGGGTCTCGGTGGGACCTGGGGATCGTCCGAGGGGCCCGCAACATGATCAGTAATTGGTCGCCCACGATTTTGCATCTCCTCATCAAGCAAGTGCTCATCGTCACTGTCAGTGGCCGAATCTATCGAAGCCCGATGCATTGTACCAGTTGCAACTAAACAACCAAATATTGTGCAAAGTTCATCCCATCGTCTTGAAATGCTTCCATGATGGTCTCACCTAACAGCAGAAGGGAGCGATTAGATAGAATCATGGAATGTTGATCTCCTCTAATTTACAAATAGATTTTAAAAACTAGAGCCAGATAGATTATAGTACCCGAAGGGCATTCACCTAGTGTTCCTCACTAGAATGGGTGTATTCCTCTCTGCATCCCACCCCAAACCAATTTGCTTCATAAGATTGGTAAATTCCCGTTGTTTTCATTTGAGACGAGCAACTTTGCCTTTAACTTGATCAGAATTAAAATTCTTGAACCAACGGTAGACAACTTTTCAGCAAGCCTTACATGATCACCGTTTGTGATCCTCCCTCCCCTCAATCTATCCATGACAGTGTCTTCATACAACATCTCTATCAGCAAATCCTCAAACCCATCTGCCCATAAGCTTCCATCCCGGGTCGAATTGATGGTATCATTCTCCATGTGGTGCTAATATATGCTCAAATGAAACCAATGGTTTGCACATGCAGTGAGATGATATACCAGATTCGGTTTATTTGAAACCACCATAAGATTGTGATCACACAATGACATGATATAGAAGAAAGTTGTTAAATAATGGCAACAATTGTGACTAATATCAAATCTAGAATAAAGACTCCAGATAACCAAATATTAGATGGAAGAAGGTAAGAAGTTGAAAACCAATAAATTTAAAAATCAACTAAACTAAATTCATACCTTTTTAGTTGACGAACTGGATGTTGAGCGTAAGTAGTAATGCTACAACAAGAAATGGTATAAATTAGGCCTCCAGCAAAGCAAAAAAAGGGACAAATTCTACTGCTTCCAAGAGTGTGGATGATATAGAATTTAGGGTGGAACAAAAGATTTTCAGACTATAGATATAACAATGGATTGGTTATTTTCATTTCCTTAAAACACCATACTATGGTTGGAAAGACTCCAACATATCAAATAGATAGGTCTTTGTCGGTCTAGGGATATAAATTTAAATTTTTTTGAGTTTATAAGTTTATAAACTCAAGTTAATTCCTGCTGTCTCGTCTTCTATGAAGATATAGATATGTTTGATCTTTGTATATATTACAAATTTGTCATGTAAAACATCCCAGAGGGCCATTTGTTGGGAAAGTACTGATTGACAAAGGTTTATGGAAGAGGTGAATCTAATGTAACTAACGATTCAGTTTGGGTTTATAATCTTCATCACTTCGGGGCACATACCATAACCCTCTTAACTAGCTAGGTGAGATGAGACTCCATTATGCATAGAAATAGAGATAATGTATGACAAATGTAGTTTTATTATTATATATTTGTTTGCTTTTGAAAATCTTCAGGAGTTGTGGATTGTATGGGAATAAAAACTCAAGTTCAATCGAAAACCATCAAGAAGTTTAGAGACATGGCCATAATGTACTTGGCATACATGCAAATATTTGAGTCTAAAGAGTATTAACAGGAAAATAGGGAAGAGAGTTGAATAGAAGAATGATAAGAATGAAAATGTCGGAATCGAGTGGATGTAGTTTTTTACATTATTGGTGGGTCAGTGTGATATATGGCCTTGAAGGACCAGCTTGGCAAGACCAAGATTGCCTTTTACTTTGCATACCAGATTCTTTAAGGGATGGTGTGGTTATGCATGCCCTAAGGTTTATTTATATAACATGGTTCAAGTAAAAAATGCCAAACCATTTCAGTCGAAAACCATGTCTGAGTTTAAAGACATGGCCAAGATGTACTTGCCATGCATGCAAATAATTGAGTGTAAAGAGTATTAACAGGAAAATGGGGAAGAGGGTTGAATAAAAGAATGATAAGAATGAAAAAGGCTAGAAATCAAGTGGATGTAGTGATTCCCAATATTGGTGGGTCAGTTTGATATATGGCCTTGAAGGGCAAGCTTGGGAAGACCAAGATTGCCTACTTTGCATACCAGATTCTTTAAGGGATGGTGTGGTTATGCATGGCCCAAGGTTTATTCATATAACATGGTTCAACAATCGAAATGTCAAACCATTTCAAGGGCATCTAACATCCTGATCATTGATAATACAGACCTTAACAATACAAAAAACTACCAAACCAAATTTCATGAATATAACCTGTACAAAAGAAGGCTAATCATGTGAACCCCAGACAATAACACCAACATCTGTAAACTACCAACTCCAACGTGAGAAGAATTTTCCAGACACAGCACAATTTGACAATAATTTCTATATTTTTCTTATCTTGGAACACGTTAGGCAAATATACCTGGTAGGAGCGTGTCTTAGGACCCATCGTGGATGAATTATGGACGACCAGCCATCTATTGCGACATTTGGGGATGGCATTGCGAGACTTGCACCGTATCATTGGGGTGCCTTCCGTTTGAGTGCTTCGCCGTCAATAGAGAGGTTGCAGAGATGCGATTCCAAGGTAAGACAAGCCGATTTTCGCAGTTAGGGCATGAGAAGAAATCGATTTGAGGGTTTGGGCTGCAACGGGTTTCGTCCCAGGTTTTCATATTGCGTCATACGTTGGTGCCTACTGATTCAAATCTCTGAGATGGGTCGTCTGTAATGAACAGGAGCTTTATTACAAACGGGATGGGGTAGTTTGGAAATCAGCAGAAAGAAGTAATGCCTATGATAAAGTACAACCAAAGGAGGGACAACGGCTACTAACCTACTGCAGTATTGTCATGTCAATGAACAGTAAAATAAAAACCAAAACACAGATATCTCGTCTCTGTTTTTGCCCAAATGTGTGTTTGGATATTTGATCTCATCTCAATTTAAGACAAGTTTGAAAATTCTGGTTTCTTCCCAGTCCCCAAACCAGCCCTGGAGTTTAGAAGTTACAACTCTTAGGCTGCATTTAGATGTTGAACTGAGTTGAGTTGAGTTGAGATGATAAAATATTATTAGAATATTATTTTTTAATAATATTATTATTTTAGAATTTGAAAAAGTTAAATTATTTATTATATTTTGTGTTGGTATTTAAAAAAGTTATAATGATGAGTTGATATGAGTTGAAATGAGTTTAGTTACCCAGCAAAGCCTAATGATCAGGATTGCTTAATTTGTGAAGCTTTTGGTACTTCTCATTACTCAAGCAAATTAAAGTTGAATGAAGAGATATATATATATATACACACACCTCTAACCAAATCACTACTTAATTAAAACTATAGACGTTGTTTAAATTTTCGAAGGAAATTTATTTTTCTCAGCATATACATGCTTTTATAATTAATTAGTAGCCAATTGATTATAATTCTAATTAAGAGTAATACAACACATTTTACAGCATATTTCACAACCCATTTTATAAATAACTTTTCTAAAAACAAAGGTCAAAGGGGATAGAACTTTTTCCCCAAGACATGAACTACAACAAGTTTACTACTATTAAAAAATAAAATTACAAGAAGTTTAGAAATTAAAAAATTAAGCTCGATCGTAATTAATACATGATGATGATCCGCAACCCATGATCTTGGTCACAAAGTACGGGATAATGCTAATTTAGACAATACAAGTACCCATGCATGCAGCTATCAACCTTTACTATCCCAAGTCTCCATGGCAGCTTCTTTCTCAGCAAAAGCCACTGCCCGAGAATTTCTGGGATGGACTTTCTTATACACCCAGAAGAAACATCCGCTGGATTTTTCCTCCTTGATCATGACCTGATCATTTGCATCCTGCATTTTGGCTGATCTTTCTTCCCCAGCTTGGATCGTCTTCATTTTCTCCTTGTGCAGATTTCTCAACACGTGGATTTCAGCGAGACTGTACCCCGCTGCCATTGTTGCCAAGCTTGTAGTATTTCGATATTTAGCTCTAGCCTTGAGAGAGGGTGATTTATACAGGGGGATTGGGGTGGGGAGCAAGCAAGCAGTCCTCATCCATGAATAATGCATGAGTGAAAGGCCTTACGCGTTGGAATCATTCTATTATAATATATAATTAGTTCAATGTTTTCATGGCGGATTGGATGTTCAGCAGACAAAGACAGAATTGGTGGGGTCCATGCAAGGAATTGCTTGGGCAGTTGGGCTGCTGGCAGCTGCTTTTGGATGGAACTTGGTGACCAAGGCATCAACCGGGTCTACAAACACGTTGATGGTCAAGTAGCGCCGTACCACGTGTGAGATTTACAGAAAATTATTATTTTTTATCTCAAAAGCTTCTCACTTCTCCGATGATTATTACCGTTAATATACACTATATTTTAAGTAATTATTTATTTAAAAGATAAAAATCATATAAAAAAGTCTTACACCACATATTTTTATTTAATCAACATATAAGTTATCATTTTTATCATTTTATTTAAATACTCATATATTTAAATATTAAAATAAAATGATAAATTATACATTGATTAAGTATGGAAGTGTGTAATGTAAAGTTTTTATATAAAATTTCTGTATAAAAGATTGAAATATATATGCAGTCATTTTAACATATTTTTTAAAAGAAAATGACGGTAATGTAGATATATTAGTGCTAAATAGAAAGAAGACATCAGCGATCCATTAAAAAAAGAGCAATAATATGTTTAAGGAGTTAAGAGGTAAAAAACTTTCTGCATGTCCCTTGAGAGCACTTTCGTTAGATTACTCAAAGTTAAAGGATATTTTTTATGAATGTAAGAGAAATTTAATTTTTAATTATTTCATTTACATAAATCTTCATATTGGAATAGCTATTTTTTATTATATAATAATAAAATAATATAAGATGAATTTAATTTTAATTATTCACATTAAATCTCCATATTAGATTATACATTTATTCATTTTATAGTAATGAATAACTAATAATTTCAAAAATATTTAATTTTTTAATTATTAATTTATTTTATTTTATCATATTTTACTATCCTACCTATTATATATTAATTAATAATCATATTCTTATTAAATTAATATATCACTAACTCAAATTAATATATCAATTGTGATAAAATATGTGATAGAAAGAAATGGAGAGAGAAATAATTAATAAAATATGTATCTGATGTATGTACAGTAACCTTTAAATTTAAAAAAAATTTAAAAGTCACTGCAGCTAAATTTTAAATATTTGAAATTTAACTCATCTATATTACGAGTATCCTGACACCATAAAATATACTCATAATATTTAACTAAATATTATGAGTATATTTTATTTTCTCATAATGAAATACTCAATAAATTTAACTTTTACCTAATCCAATCTGAGTATTCTGACACCATAATTGACTAAACTGTTAGCTAATACATTATCTTCTCTATAAATACGACAATTGATACTAATGTATCACATCAATAATAAATGTGTCTATCATTGATAAGATGTAGGACGGACTGCATTACTAGTATAAGCTGTTGGTAGGGATGTCAAATCGTATTAACGGATTATATTCGTATCGTGTCAAGACATGTATATTATACTATATGGGTCAACCCTAACCCGACCCGTTAAGCTTATCGTATCAAAATCTCAAACCCTAACACGACTCATTAATATAATGGGTCGTGTCGTGTCAACCCGTTTTGACCCGTTTATGTAAATGAGTCGAACATATCCGAAATTAACCCATTTGACCTAGTTAAATTTAGCATAATTTTATATAAATGTTAAAATCACAATACCTATAAAAAATATAAAACTAACTACAAATCTAAAATTATAATCCAAACAATAAAAATATCGAAATTAAAATATCAACAATTTTATTTTTAGGTATAAGGGTATAATTGTAATTTTAACTTTCTTAACGGGTTATAATGGGTCAAAATAAGTTGATTCGTTATCAACCCGTTAAGCAATCGTGTCTTAATAGGTCAATTCGTTTTGACCCGAACCCATTAAAGCTAAACCCTAACCCTCTTTTATCGTATCATATTTGTATTAGATTAACAGGTCATATCACATATTGTCATTCCTAACTATTGGTGAACAGTATCTCCCCCTAAAGCATCGAGAAACAAACAACAGCTTGAATTCATAAGGATGAATTCAAACCCTTCAAGTTCTCGATGTTTGAGAGGGAGATAATACTTCCATATTGCGACTTTTACACTACTTACAAAAAAATTAAAAATTAAAATATTAATTTACTTTTTCAATATGATGAATTAATAATTTAGCGGGTGTGTCTTCCATGCCAATTGTAAGTAGAATCTTTGTAAAAAAATAAATAAATAAACAAACAAACAAACAACAGCTTAGAAATAAAGCATGAAAAGAAATGTATAGATGACAGACAAGGGAAACCAAACCATTTCCATTAAAATCTAAGGTATCGTGTCTTTATAAAATGCTTCCAGAGTATTTGTGTGCTACAACATCGATACCACTTCTAGAGTATTTCCGTTAAAATAGGCTAGGAAATATGATTTTAATTTATTATTATAATTTTTTTAAATTTTAACACAAAATAAAATAAATAATTTAAATTTTTTCAAATTTCAAAATAATAATAATATTAAAAAATAATATTCTAATGATATTTCATTCAACTTGTAATTTTCATCTCATCTCATCTCAACTTACTATCTAAACATCATCTAAAAAAAAGACAGGACTAAGAGCACTGACATTGGACTAGTTAAATGTCAGCCAAGTCTAAATTTTGACTAAATTTTTCCAAAATCAACTGTATTAGACTAGTCAAATCATTTCAAATCAAATTATGAGTTTCAGTAAATAAAAAACCAAAACCAAAATCATATTTGGTGAGTTACTGTTCACCAACAAAAATAATATTTTATTAAAAAGTATTCACACTTTTCTCACTTACTCCTAGGGGTGGGCAGCGGGACCCCGCCCCCGCTGCCCCGACCCGCTTCCGCCCCGCCTCCGTTAGGTGGGGCGGATCACCCCGCCCGTCAGATGCGGGCGGCGGGCCACCCGCCCGCATCTGGGGCAACATCCGGGGGCGGGGGCGGGCTGGGGTGACCCCCGCCCCGGATATAACCCGCCCCGCCCCGCGATATTATTATATATATAATTATAATTATATATAATTATATTATATATTATACGTTATTTACATATATTTAAAAAAAAAAAAAAAAAACCCAGGCATGAAACGACGTCGTTTCATGCCTAGGTTTAAAATTAAAACCGAAACCCTTGGTCCCTTACGCAGCCCCCCTACTTCTCATCTCAGTTCTCACCTCTCACTCTCGCTTACAGCGGCGCAGCCTCGCTCTCGCCTCTCTCTCTCTCTGAGTTACTTCTCGCAGCCGTGAGCCGCCGCCCGGTCCATCTATCTGCATCGCCATCCCCGTCGCACGACTCCGACTCGCACCCGGTTCCTCTCTCTTCATCTCCGAAGGTAAGAAACCCAAATTTTTAAATCAATTTTTTTTTTATTTACATATTTAATGGAGATTGGAGGAAGGATGGGGTTTATCGGAGATGGAGGATGGGATTTTGTGAATTGTGTGCTGTGGAGTTTAGATTGTGCATGTGGTTTGATCTTTGAAATTTTGAATGTGACCCGTGAATTGTGTGCTGTGATTTTTTTTTTTTTTTTTTTGCATTATATAATGTGTGTAAATCACTGAATTTCAATATTATTGTGTCTAGGGCTCCAATCCGAAACCCTAAATTAATTTAGGGGTTTTAATCTTTGAAACCCCTAAATTAATTTAGGGTTTCGAAATACCCTAAATTAATTTAGGGGTTTTAATCTTTGAAACCCCTAAATTAATTTAGGGTTTCGAAATTCCCTAAATAGCCCAATCCGAAACCCTAAATTAATTTAGGGGTTTTAATCTTTGAAACCCCTAAATTAATTTAGGGTTTCGAAATATCCTAAATTAATTTAGGGGTTTTAATCTTTGAAACCCCTAAATTAATTTAGGGTTTCGAAATTCCCTAGGTAGCCCAATCCGAAACCCTAAATTAATTTAGGGGTTTTAATCTTTGAAACCCCTAAATTAATTTAGGGTTTCGAAATTCCCTAAATAGCCCAATCCGAAACCCTAAATTAATTTAGGGGTTTTAATCTTTGAAACCCCTAAATTAATTTAGGGTTTCGAAATACCCTAAAGAGCCCAATCCGAAACCCTAAATTAATTTAGGGGTTTTAATCTTTGAAACCCCTAAATTAATTTAGGGGTTTAATCTTTAAAATTGCTATGCACTAGGGGTTTAAAAAATTAATTTAGGGGTTTAAAAACAGAATTTGATGTTCCCTACCAAATTGAACAAAAAAAAAAAAAAAAAAGAATGCACTAGGGTATTTCGAAATTCAATATAATGAATTAAGATGAAATATATATATATATATATATATATATATATATATATATGAAATTATGAATGTCAAGTGGTACTTTTTTTTATTCTACTTTTTTTTTTTTTTATGTTCATTATAATTTATATAGTTGCTATGCTTATGCCTTATAGTCTTTCAAGTTATAAATATATATATATATATATATATATATATATATATATAAATAACTAAAACCACTATAAGTCTTTTTATAACTTGAATAATTAATGTGTCTTTTTAATGCCTAAAATTTATGACTTTAAATTTTTTACAATTGTTTGATGAATTATATGGTCTAATTTTTTATTCTAATTTTTTTTATGTTCATTATATATTTGCTATGTTTTCTATAATTTCAGATTTGTTGTTTGCTTGAATTCATGGATATGCCAGCAGATTCTAGTGCGAGCTCTCCTTTCCAGGCCGAGGGCACCCCTACCCCTACCCCTACACCTACACCTACCCCTCCTAGTCAAACCCCTACCCCTAGCCCTACGGCACCTTGCCCCGCCCCAAGCCCAACAAGAAACCTGCTTCAATAGTTTGGAGTTATTTCACCAAACTAGAGGGTGGTGACTCAAGTAACCCCCAAGCCAAGTGTAACTATTGTGGAAAAATTTATGGATGTCACTATAGGAAACATGGCACCTCACAATTAAAGGTGCACTTAGAAGAGCAATGCAAAAAAAGTCCAATATTAAGATCATTACAAGACAAAAGCCAATCTAGGCTAGAAATTGGACTTAAAAAAATGGCGGATGAGACTAGTGGGGGTGCAACTTTGAAGGGGTATACTAAGTATGATCTCGATGAGTATAGAAGACACCTAGCTCGTATGGTCATAATGGACGAGCTACCTTTTCAAATTGTTGATGGGAAAGGGTTCCAAGCGTATTCTCGCTACTTGGAACCAAGGTTTAGCATTCCTTCTCGCCACACGGTGGCAAAGAATGTAAAAAAACATTATTACATTGAAAAGGAGAAGTTGAGGGGTCAATTGGCGGATCAATTTGTTTGTCTCACCACTGACACTTGGACATCGATCCAAAATTTTAATTATATGTCTTTGACTGTGCATTTTATTGATTGTCATTGGACATTGCAAAAGAAAATTATAAAATTTTGTAAAATCACCGATCATAAGAGTGAGACAATTGGAAAGGCCTTGGAGGCCGCAATAAAGGAGTGGGGGTTGACCCGAGTGGTTACAGTCACAGTCGATAATGCCTCGTCTAACGATGTTGCATTGGGACATCTAAAGACCTATCTTAGAGAGGCAAATAAGACACTCATGGGTGGTGAGTGTCTGCATGTGAGATGTGCGGCACATATTCTGAATCTGATTGTCACTGATGGTTTGAGAGATCTTCATGACTCGATTGCTCGGGTTAGGACTGCTGTGAGATGGGTGAGATCTTCTCCTTCGAGGTTGGACAAATTCAAGGTTGCTGCGAGATCTGCGGGCCTAACATCTAAGAGGGGCCTTTGTACTGATATGCCTACACGATGGAACTCAACATTTCTGATGTTGGAGGCGGCCCAAGAATATAAGCTGGCATTTACATTATTGGGTGACGAAGACATCCAATATGTTAAATATTTTGATGATCACGGGGGATTGGGGAAACCCGTAGAGGATGATTGGGAAATTGTAACTAATTTTGTAGAGTTTTTGAGGCTTTTTTATGATGTCACCATGAGGCTATCTGGAACTTTGTACCCTACATCCAATATTGTATGTCAGCAAATATGTAGGGTAAAAGAAGAATTAGATGACATGGTCGCGGGTGGTCACATTAGAATGCGGGAGATGTCATTGATTATGAGGACAAAGTACGACAAGTATTGGGGAGATTTAACGAAGGCTAATATTTTGTTATATGTAGCTGTCGTCTTTGACCCGAGGTATAAGTTGGATGGCATGATATTTGGATTGGGCCTTGCGTACGGGCAAGTATGGGCAGAGCTTATTGCAGCAAGGGTTCGGGAAACCCTTACTAGATTATTTGATGAGTTTTCCACCCTGCGGGGTGGTAATATTGCGGCACCTACACCTACCCCCTCAGCCTCAAGCTCACAGTTTCCTGAAGTCGAAGTTGGGAAAAGACGTAGATTGGAGTGGGGTGAGAGGTATGAGCAGACCCCCTTCCTTCGGAGTTCTATAGAGGCTCAGCCAGAGATAGACAGATACTTAGCAGCAGAGATTCTACCATTTTCCCGAGATTTTGATATATTAAGTTGGTGGAAGGTGAATGCCGTGAAGTATCCCATCCTTGGAGAGATAGCCCGCACACTTTTGGCCATCCCTGTTAGCACAGTAGCCTCAGAGTCGGCCTTTAGCACGGGAGGACGTGTATTAGATTCATTTCGGAGTTCATTAGCTCCTGCCACTGTGGAGGCTTTGATTTGCACGCAGAATTGGATCAAGGGAACTCCAATTCATGTTCCAGATGTTCTTGAGTATGAGAAGGCCGACGTCGAGGAGGATAGTGATGATCAGTTTGGATCTGGTATTTATTTTAATTTCATTTTATAATTTCTTATTTTAATTTATTTATTTTCATTTAATTGGTATTCATTAATTTGATTTCAAATTTAATACTTATAGTGATACATGAGACGACGTCTACGGCTACCTCCGATGCAGTATGACTTTGTATTGGACCCACCATTGTCATGGTTTGCACAATTTCTTCCATAATTGTTTTTTGCATTTAAAATTTTGTTTCATTTTTATAACTTTTTAATTCTAATTTGTTTTATTTTTAACTTATTAATATTTCAGGTTTTATAACTTATTGACTTTTATGATCTTGATTTTCAGTCTCACAGCAATCGACATAACTCACCACTCAGTGAACTCACCGCTACGGCTCCACCCCAAAATAAAATTGATCAAATTGAAAAATTATGATTTTATTCATTTAACATTAATTGTAATGTTGCTACAATAGTTAATTGTATAATTTGTAATATTTATTTCTTTTAGAGGAGTTTGTAATAGTGTAATAGTTTATTAGTTCTCTTAATTTGTATAATTGTGAACAAAATATTTTAGCATAGTGCCTAACTGCCTTAGTGATGATTACTACTTAATTAGTTAATAACGTAATAGTTCAATGTATGATTCTATATATCCCTTATATATATATATTTTTTTTTCCTGTTTTTAAATATATATACTTTTTAATCTAAATAATGGGCTCAAATGGCCCAAAAACGAATTCTGGGCCCAAAGTGGCCTAAAAACCGATTCTGGGCCAATTAGGGCCCAGAAAAATGTACTGGGCCAAAGGCCCAGTATGGGGGCGGGGGGTGCGGACGGGTGGGGGTCCACCCCCGCACCCCGGCCCAACGGACGGGGGACCTCGCCCCCGCCATGCGGGGGCGGGGTCCGGGGAGAAATTCCCCACCCCCGCATATGCGGGGGCGGGGGGCGGGGGAGGGGTGGCCCCGCCCCGTAGGGGGCGGGTATCACCCCTACTTACTCCCGCGTCTCTTCTCTCCCTTCCTTCCTTTTCTCTTCTTTTATTCTTCTTTTTTTCTTCCTTTATTTGGATAGTAAAAATAAAGTTATCATGTTAAATAATTTTTTTAGACAATAAAAATTAAATTATTAATTAATATATAAAATATATTTGTAATATTTGTAAAATATTAATCAGGACTAGTCCAATATAGATTAACCTCAACTCACTTGACTAGGCCATTGTCAATGTTCTAATAAGCTTATCTGACGGTAACGTCGGTAAGAAGGGAGAAGCTCATGTTGTTTAACATAAGCCTTTCCTCATCTTATTACTTCCTCCGAACAAGTTGAATCTCTCTATCTCTCTCTCTCAAAACCCTAACCCTTTGTACCCTACAGATTCTATGGCTATTCGATCAGGTCAGAGTCTACTCTCTCGATTTATACATATATGGGTGTTAATTGATTGTATGCTTGAATTCTCTCATTTTCAATTAGCGCTCAGCTGAATTTTCTACTCTCTCCTGCTGTGAAATTTGAAATTGTATCTCGTAAATGTGTGCGTATGTGAAGATATTGCGTGTATAATTTCACTTCAATGGAGAGAATAAGATTTAGGATGATTAATTTTGTTCTCATGTTATGGATTTCTTGATGTTTGTAAAGCTTTTAATGGTTGCTGAGGTCTGAGAGGCCTTGCTGGAAAAAATTAGATAACTGTTCTGAATTTTACCTTCTTTCTTTTTTGAGAAAAAAATTCGATCTTTGTATTTTTCGTCCAGGTGAAGAAATGGAAACCTGCACTTCATTGAAATAAAACATTGTGAATTCAGATATTCGTAATCTCGGTTTTGACAAGGAACAACTTTGGGAAACTTATTCATTTTAGCAAAAAAAAAAAAAAAAAAATTTAAATAAATAAAGTAGCTATCTCGTATTCACATGGTCGGAAATTGAGAACATAATAAAATACTTCCTCAACTATGAATAACCTTGCAATCCTCACAGCAGCTTGGGTAATGATGTTTTATGAGTGTAGCATGTGGGGTTTCAGTATGGAAGAATGAAGCCTTTTTTGACAACTGTGTGGTCCTTGATTACTTCACCACTAAATCATGTGATGGGCGTACTTTGAAATGAGTGATCGTACTTGGGGATGGCTAAGGTGCTAATCACTTTTTGCCTTCCCCTCAATTTTTTTGGAATGCTGCTCACTTAAGAATAGGAATGTTATGGTTTTTAAGCCCTATAATGATTTTTCTGCTTTTCCCCAGTTTTGCCAGACATCTACTTTTGCATTTAATTTATGCAACAGGATTCAAATACTGTTTTGTTGAAGATACAGTTATTCCATATTTACTTAAAATGCCTCTATTATATGTTTTCTAGGTCCCTGAAACTTCATCTCTTCAAATTTGTGACATGAATGTCACTTATTATCCTTGGTCTTTGGCAGGGTCATTTCTGATTGCATTAAGATTTTCTATTTCATGCTTTATAAGAATTTAAGCGTGGTTAGGTCCTTTTATCGATCCCGGGAGGCCATTAGTGTACGCATTTCTGTTCATAGGCTCCCTTATTCAGGAATCTTCAGCACTATGAGAGACGTTGATATAAAAGGTGCTTCTAGTTTGTGTAGCGTTGTATCTGATGGAAAATCTGAAATCCCACAAATTGTATCTGTTGGTCAGAATACGGGAAAGTCACCCTTAAATGTACAATCCACCCCTGAAATCGAAAAGAGGTTTGTGCATCATGTGTATGATGCTATTGCTCCCCATTTCAGTTCAACCCGGTTTGCGAAGTGGCCAAAAGTGGCCACCTTTTTATCATCTTTGCCTTCAGGATCCCTCGTTCTCGATGCAGGATGTGGTAATGGTAAATACTTGGGTCTGAATCCTGATTGCTTTTTCATAGGAAATGATATAAGTGCTCCCCTTATCAAAATTTGTGCGGATAGAGGGCATGAGGTTCTGGTTGCAGATGCAGTAAATCTTCCATACAGAACTAATTTTGGTGATGCAGCAATCTCTATTGCTGTATTACATCATCTAAGTACAGAGACTAGGAGAAAAAAGCAATTGAAGAATTAGTTAGAGTTGTCAAAAAGGGAGGCCTGGTTCTGATAACTGTTTGGGCTGCAGAACAAGAGGATAGATCATTGGTTGCCAAATGGACTCCACTTACAGAAAAGTATGCTGAAGAGTGGATAGGACCAGGTAGTCCTCATGCTCGTAGCCCTTCATCCTTACTGTTACAAAGCATCCCTGAAAGTGAGGAGAATGGTTCAGGAGAGAATGTGAAAGATTCCGAGGAGAGTTCAATGGAGAAGATGCATGAAATCATTCATCTTACATCTCAAAGTAACAATGATTCAGTTGCCTTTAAACATGAAAAGAATACCAACAGTCAACAGGAGTATTTTGTTCCTTGGCACCTACCCTATCATCGTGCTGAAGTAAGTGGTGTTTCTGCTTCTGCTCTTGCAAATGGTCTGGCTAAGAAAGATGATAAGAAGGGTGCTGTAGTCTACAACAGATATTATCATGTTTTCAGTGAAGGCGAGCTTGAAAGGTGGCTTATTACTTTCTGTTATCTGTTTTCATTTGGACTTGAACTTTTTTTTTTTTTTTAACATTAGTCATTTTTCGTATAAATACTTGTTATGTGTGATTTTCTATCAATTGATTCTGAATCACTTAAAAAGGGATTTCTGGCCTAGTGTCTCCTCTTACTTGAATTGTCTGATATGTTGCCAGGTGGTATAGAATATGTGCCTGCCGGGACTTGATTTTAATGTATAATATAGATCCCTGATCACAATGTATTGTCTGCTCCATACTTACTGATTTAACATATCGCAAGAATATATTGGGATAACATTGACCTGCTTATGGAGAGTGAAGCAGGCAAGATATGGGGAGCAACGCAAGAGGACATGTATAAAAGAGATTTTAGTGATGAATTCAGTTTTACTATGCTTAGTTAGTACTCATCTGCGTGTGGGAGATTAAGATGCATTTTATATGATTAGGAATGTGTGGCTGAAAGTCAGATTTCCCTTCCACGATCACATAACATCAATGCTTATGTCTATGCAACTTTGTTCCATTAAGACTATTTACTGCACAGGGAGGGGGCCAATTGTGCTAACTGAAAGTCCTAACGTGAGAAGAGTCCCATTGATATCAGTGTTGAAGAAACTTTAAACAAATCCTAGGAAGTTCCAGTTAACACTTTAACTATTTTGAAGTGTGCAACTGGCCATAATTCTCCATTGTTTTCCCCGGCTTTTTTTAGTGCTATTCTGAGATTTATGTATAGAATGTATTAACTATTTTGCTTTTATATGATTTTAGAATCTCATTTTACTCTTCCCTCTGTTCATCGTTGCCTTGACATGCTTTTGTTTGCATGATTGATGATGTTTTCTTCCTTCTTGTTTGATGTTCCTTTCTGCAGGTTAGTATCTGGTATGGACAATGTAGTCATTGTTGATCGGTTTTATGACAAATCAAACTGGTGCATCATTCTTGAGAAAATTCTATGACTAATCAAACTTGATATCTTGCTGAGACAAATGGAATTATATATATATGAGAGACGGTTGATCTTTTATGCAAAGGGATGGGCTGCAAGTGGTGAAGGCTTGGTCCCATTTTGGAGTTGGGGAAACACTAAAAGTCTTGTATATGTGATTTGTAGTTGAGGGTTTGTTTTTGTGTGTTGTTTCTATTTTTTCTTTTTGTTTTTGACAGAGGGAGCACCCTGGACTGGAGGTTATTAAGCATTGGTATTCAAAGGGATGTATTTTACCATTACATGCATGGGGAGTTTGGGTAATTCAATGTATTTTAACCATGCATTGTTTAAGCTAGGGATGTTTTTAAAGGTGCTGCTATGAGGCCTAGAAAGAAAGAAAGAAATAGTAATAAGATGCTGCTATGTATGCATATGTAGTAGTAATCAACCACTGGATCAAATTTCTCTTCTTCTGTCGAGACATCCATCGAATATCAATATGCTATTTCTTTTTCCCCTCGGCATATCAATTGGTTATTATTACTACAAAAGAAGAACATTCGCAGTATGAGGAGAAATTAGAATGCAATGAACGAAGAATCCCCAAATAAGCTGTAACTCGAGATTCGTCTATAGTTTCATTCACAACTTAAAAATTCCATTTTTTTTTTAAAAAATACACTTTTAAAAACCTCAAGATTATTCCACCTCTCAACCAAACTTAAGATATTCTAAGATATTCTGTGAATAGTTATGAAAAAATAATAAAAAAATAATGATAGAATATTAAATGGTAGTGAAAAGTAGATAAAAAATAATAATAAAATAATGATAGTAATGATATATTCTTATAATACCTAAGATCTGAGTATCCAAACTAGACACTTTGGTTGATGTGTCATTTTTTTAGCTTTTTAACTACCAATTTAAAACTTGAGTCCCACATTGGATCAATTATCTTAATCATTATAATAATAATAATATATTTACTTTTTTAATGCATATTATTTATATTTATTTTTTTAAATACTTTCTTATTTTTAGCTTTATGATTTCCAACAACATATACACTAAAATACATAAAACAAATCCATCAATCTAAATTAACTTCATTTCCAAACACAACGCATCAAAATTTAAGTATAAAATCAACTTCAAGCTTGGTGCAAAAGTATAAAGGCAACAATCAACTACTTCCAACCAAGAAAGAAACGTGTTTTGTAAGACTTGTGCTGCTATTTTATCCTGAAGAAAAAAATTTACAGCATAGAAGGAAACTTCAAAACATGCAATTATAATAGGCCAACATTTTGTGCAATACCAATATCAATGCTGAAAACATCAAGTAAAACATACGTTTAGAAACTGGAAACGTGTACAATAATGTAGCTGTTTTCCAACCGAATTTCAGTTGGAAGTTGCAAACTCACTCAACTTACCTGTAGTTAGGTGAGGCGACATGAACAAGGACTCATACGAACAACAATATGGCCTCAGGCCTATGACATGTCTTTATCGTCGTAATTTAGCAGTAGCAATGATGCAGGAACAATCCAACTTCCAACCCATTTCCCATCTCAAGTAATAACTACTCCATTATTCATCAGTAAGCTCGAGAGTTTCGATGTGTCGTGACGCTTTATCTAAAGAGTTCTGTTATATATAATCACTTTTACATATTTTTTATAATTTCACTTATATGAATGGCTAAAATAGTTATTTTATATTAAAAAAAAAGTGATGCAGTCAATCGCATTAGTAGAATGCACAAAAAGTACATAAACGTGACTATACATAGAATTTTTGTTTGTAGAGTTCATAGACCAAAGATTCTATAAGTAGGGCTTAGTACATGCGGCAGAAAATATTGGAACACATATTAGTAGAAATGTCAACCTACTTTCTTAGAGTATTGGCAATGGTTTAGTCAAAAGTAAAGTCAAGTTTTTTTTAAAATCACATGATTTGCCTTTTGCCTGGATTATCAATATATTAGCTAAAATAATAATAATATATTAATTTTTTAATAATAATATATTTTTATTAAAAATATTTTCATATTTTCTTATTATACTAACTATATATTAATTAATAATTTAATTTTTATTAATAATTACTAACCTGTCGAGACTCAGGAGTAGATTCACGAGGGAAATGAAATTGGAGCTGTTGTACGGACCAATATTTGGAATAAAATAATTATTTGCCTATGAACAGTTTAACGCCAAATATGACTTTCCCTTTGGATTTACTATAAATCAACATCTCAACTTCTTCCTTTTGACTAGTCTTGACTAGTCTAATGTAGCAGTTTTAAAGGGAAATGAGTCATATTTTTTTATCAATCCTGCTACAGATACTCGCTGCTGGGTACCTTTTGGAAAATCGGTTGAGATGGCCAATGCCACATCAACTGATATTATTATTTAAAAAAAAATCGATTTTGGAAGTAGAAATCAAATCCAGCGCCAAAATCGATCCCCCATCGTAGAAGAAGCAAGGTCTTCTGTGCCATCGTACACCCATCGCAGAAGATCGTTGACCATTCCTCATATTCCTCATATTTTGCATCTACCAGCGTTGGGTGCCGTCAAAGAAATAAGCTCCATCGTGTCGTTGAAGAAATAAGTCCCGACGTTGTCTCTATTTTTCTCGTTGTGCATTCTGTGTGGAATATGTTTGTTCACTCAATGTTGTTTGGAATTATGGCATTTCAAAGCTATTGTCAGAGGAATGAATATGCTTCGTTAAGCTAATTGCAACTAGAGTCAGAGGCTCCAAAATGAGCAAAGTCTCTACAAACTATCCACCTTCATAGCTTCCACAATTACACTGCACATATAGTTGATCATTAAGAAATGGACTCCCAAAAGAGTAACTCATTCAGTGAAAACAATTATAGATAACAAGCATCGCTAAAGCCAGCAACTTTGGTGTAACATACTAGTTTTAGTTTTAGGGTACATCAGTAAATTTCCTGGAAAATTTTTATTTTATTATAGTTTTATCAGAATTTATATTTATTTTATTTTTTAACAATTACTATTATAATTTTATTTGAATTTACTAGAGTTTTGTTTTAATAATTATTATTAAATTTTATCAAATTTACGTTCACTAGAGTTGGTTTGAAATTTAAAGTTTATATTTTTCTCTACCTCCACCGAACCTTATCTCTTGTTTTTAGCTTCTATTTTGCACACTTTAAACCACAAATCCGTAAGTTTCATCCCATTTTCTGTCGAATTTGAAATTCTAACCTTATATTCAGCCTCATCCCTAGCTTTGTAAATTCAAATTCTAGTGGAAACTGACTCTGTTAATGAGTAACGATTTCCACTCTGCACGTCTCTACCATTCTAGAATTTTCCTTATATTTCCTCTATCAGCTACCATTATAAATCTGGCTTACCTCGTGTACAAGAGGAGAAAACTCGAAAACACCGTGAGCCACCCACTTCCTTTTCGCAGCAACTCCACGCTGCTCAGAGGCGCCGAACTCCCTCTCCGGCGTCACAAAAGGTGCCGATCAGCCCAGCTCCAGCTCAGCCACTCCTTTTCGATAAGCCGACCGCCGCCAACCTCATATTTTTCCCTCTCTTTTGTTTCGGTCTTGCAGTTTCTCTCTCTAAACTCTCTTTCTCTCTCCCTCACTCGGTGCCGCACCACCATAGGAACTCCGAGTCGCGTCGCCTGTCTCTCCCAGCCACCCGGAGTCACCGTCGCACTCAGACCTCTCTCGGTAAGTCTTCCGATCGCAGAACCCCTCTCTCTCAAAAGTCAGTTTTCTTAAATAAATATATTAATCAAATACTATTTTTATAAGGATGTTTTGTAAATATTTTGTTAATATTCCTTTGTCTATTTAGTAGAATTTAATAAAATTATTATGTTAAGAATTTAATAAAATTATGATGTTAAGAATATTTAATAAAGTTTATTAGGTTTTTTATAAGATTTAATAATTATGTTAAGAACTGAAACTTAGTCTAAGAATTTAAGTTTTATGAATTTTTTTAAAATAGTTGAGTATTCATCTAAACTATAAATAAGTATTTTAAGTAATTTAGATACCAGGATTTATTGAATTGTTTAACACTATCTTTTAGATTGTAGATTTAATTAAGTAGGATATTAGTACTTATGTGATTCAAAACTAATTTAGTGATAGTTATTATTTCATATAGGTTTCAAGTTACGAAGTGTTATTCAAGAAGACACGCAGCGAGGTAAGTAATTTGATCACAAGCTTAGGTTTATCACAGTTCATTTCCAGCCAATTATTTATGCACCACTCATGTTATATGCAAACATATCATTCAGCATAGCATACGATCATGTCATTCCGCATCATGTTTAAATTCAGAAATTATGATTATGTATGTAGTATGTCATGCATCTCATGTGTATAAAACACATAAACCATCTTAAATCCAAGTGAAAGATAAGATCAGATCAGTTAATAAGATGGCCATTCAGATGCATGGTCTCAATGCAGTTCAGTTTCAGGGTGGATGTGCAAGCCACCAACTCAGTCGTGGTCCACCATAGCATGCCAGAATACTATCAGCGGCTCCCCTTGCGGCCACGGGATGTGGGGCCGGTGCACAACCTCGCACACAGGGTTAAGTGTGTTGGCCAGTCAGATAAATCAGATCAGTCAGATCAATCAGTTAATTCAGTTAAACAGTCATGCATAGCACAAGCATCAGTATGAATAGTCATGATTTTAAACTCTCAGCATGAAAGTTTTTATGAAAACCTTATATTTAGTATGTTTACGTTGTGATTGATTCATTGCTGAGTCTTCGACTCATTTTTGTTTATTTTCATGTTTTAAACCACCCATGTGATGATGATGAATACGAGCAGGTAGGCCAGGAGTAGAAGGAGCATTAAATTTTTGTTCAGACTTTCTAAAATAAAACATGTTTTTATGACATGAGTTTCATTTAGTTTATTTCATTTAATGTTTTTGAAAGACTTTTTATTAGACATTTTCTACAAAATAAATTGCTGATTTCATTTATGAAATTTGAGATCTCTTGCTGGATTTTATTTTTATGAAAAGTACGTGACAGTCCTAGCCTACGGGAAGGGGATGTTACATTTGGCTTCTTCGACCCAGGAACATGCACTGCATCATCCTTCAATATTCCCCGCTCATAGCCTTTCTTCTCCACTATATTACTCCTTGAAGTTTCCATCCCATCTGACAACATATTTCTAGTTTTATCGAGAAAATACAATTACTAAAAAAGCTCACAGAAGCAATAAAGCTTCAAGTTTCGCCGAAAAAATAAATGTCTGATATTTTGAGAAATTTTGGATCTGGGTAGTGTATGATAGATCTGATTGATCAGTCTAGGAAAGATCTAAATTAAAATTTTATGTAATAGCGAAGACGAAGAAGATGAGAAGAAGATGCAAACCGGTAGATGAGAAGTCCCTATCTTCGTGTTTCGTCTGAA
This sequence comes from Juglans microcarpa x Juglans regia, assembly GCF_004785595.1. Taxonomy (NCBI): domain Eukaryota; kingdom Viridiplantae; phylum Streptophyta; class Magnoliopsida; order Fagales; family Juglandaceae; genus Juglans; species Juglans microcarpa x Juglans regia. The sequence continues at coordinate 3,871,352 of NC_054599.1, forward strand.
TCTGTTTCATGGGTATACGAAAGGGAGTGCTGCGTCGTTTTAGATAAGAAGAAGATGAAAAAAAATTCAAAATAGATAACGAGAAGAAGAATATGAGCTTCATGGTTCTTTGTGGAGGTACAAGAGAAGAAGATGTGAAGAAGAAGATGACATCAGTCTCCGTGAGTTTCTTAAGCTTACTGCGTTTCACCTAGCTAAATTCAACAAAACACCCCGTTTTATTTTTACACATGGATGGACGTGTACGCGGGGGTTCCCAACCTCGGGTGAGAGTAGAGTTTTTCTTTTTTGATTGACTGGCATTTGGCTAAGCTAATGCCAGTGCTCTTAAAGTGGTAACTGATGCCAAGTGACATGGAGTTTAGTCTAATTTTTGGCGAAGTAATACATTTAAGTCTCAATTGCAAAAACAATTTAAAAAAAATGGATCATAGAAAGTGTGAAAATTTTATTTTTACTCAATATAATTCACATTTTTACACCACTGAGGTAGTAACTCAGTTAGTACGAGCTGGTATTTCATAGTTTCGAGGTTAGAAGTTCGAGAGGATCTAAGCTAAAACCACTTGTAGTAGTAAAGCCTAATCCTTAGGCCATGGAGTGAGCTTTGGATTAGTTGGATACTTTAGGGGTACTGTAGTGACGGGCTCACCCTTAGAGCAGTAGCTATGGCTCAAATTGAATATTTCACAACGGAAATAGGCTCCTATAATTACGGCCAAAAAAGATTACTACACTGGTCGCCTCCGCCTCCCATTGAGACCTTGCAAAAAAAAAAAAAAAAATCATATTTTTACAAGATATTTGTACGTTTAAGCCTTAAACCTAGCATATATTTGTTTTTTCGCAATTATTAGGCCACGATTGGATTACAAGATCACTTTATTCTATTTCAAATTAGTTCTAGTTCAGTTATATCAATTAGATGAGATGAGATAATATAAGATAAAAGCTGAAAATTAAATAAAATATTATTATAATCTAATTTTTTAATATAATTTTTATTTTGAAATTTGAAAAAACTAAATTGTTTATTATATCTTGTGTGTGAGTTTAGAAAAATTATAACGATTATATGAGATGAGATGAGATAACCAAACTAGACCTCAATTTATTTTTGGTATTCACTATTTTTTTAACTTTTTATAAAAAGTTAAATCATTCTCAGTCTACTTTATACATTTAAATACATATCTTAACTTATTTGGGTAGTCACTACAAATACATATCTTAACTTATTTGGGTAGTCACTACTATTCACAAACAGTTCACCAATATTTACAAACTATTTACTACTATTCACAGATTATCTGAGATCGTCTTAATATTCAAATGTAGCCATACATGCAAATACATTTCAATAGGACCCACAAGAGACTACTATTCACAGATCAACTCAGATCATTTAATTTTACCTTAGCATCCAAACACAGTCTTAAGAGTTAAGATACTCTTAACACGCGTGCGATCTATTTTACTAATTTTTTATAGGAGAAATGATTTGTACAAGCTCTAAATAGATAAACCTCATGGAAGTCCTTGTAAAAAAGTAAACCTCACCTTGAAAAAGTGTAAAAAAACTATTCTTTATTAGTGAGACTTACTTTTTTACAAAGAACTTCTATGGAACTTGTTTATTTAGAGTTTGTACGTAACATTACTCTTGAAATATAATTGTATAAATAATTATAAAAATAATTGTATGTATTTCATTTTCTAAAAATTATTTACAAATTTGAAAAAAAGAAATTATGAAATCAAGCAATATTGAAGAATTAGAGGGGTTTGCCAGAGGTGTCTTTTACAACACCAATTAAGTAGCACTAACTAGTTGGGGATTGCGTTCAAATGATATATATAGCTAATGTATTTTTCAAATACACTTCAAAAACTTTGAAACAATTGGAATTTTTCAAATACACCAAAAATAGAAAATTTGAAACAATTGGAATTTTTTTAGATTGGATGATCTAGTATGTACAGAATCAATCATTTCTTCTCCTCTTTTCTTTTCTATGAATGTTTAAAAACATAAGGCAATAAATTAAGAAATCAAACACACAATTCTATTGCAACAGAAAAATAAAGCGATGTTCAACAATAGGTAGATTTGGTACGAAGTGAAATTTAATTATTTAATTATATTCTAACAGTAACAGAAGATCCTCTCCTGAAGAAGAAGCTCCCCAAATAAAAGAGGTAGGTGAGAGTTGGCCTTGAAGAGTTCGTTAAATGAAAATAACATCATCTTAATCCTGAGGATGATCTGTGTTCGAAGAATATGACTACTATCTTAATTTATGATTTGGAAATCTAACCCCCAACCAAAAGTCTAGCCCCTAATTATATGCAATAGTTGGTTGGTGTCTCACCATTTATTAGGAATTTTTATTTTTCCTGATCTTTCAATAAGAGAATGTTCCAATTATATCTTCTAAGAAAAAAAAGATCACAAAACGATAATAGTCATGATCATGCTAGCATCTTGCATTTTGGATTATCTTGCAAGAAGAGAGGTAGGCCTCATAATCATTTGAATAGCAAGATGAGATGAGATAATTTGTAAATAGTAATTAAATTATCTGTAAATAGTAGTAAAATAGTTTGAATTAAGATGTGTTATAGAGTTTTGGAAAAGGAGAGAGAAAAAATTGAATAAAAATAAATTATAAAGTTAAAATATTGTTATAACATAATTTTTATTTTGAAATTTGAAAAAGTTAAATTATTTTTTATGTTTTGTTAGGAAGTTTAGAGAAGTTGTAATAATTAAGTAATGATTAGATAAAAAAAATAAAAATTTAAAATTAAAAAATATTTATATTTATAATGTTTAAATATTAAAATAATATAAGAGTATCTTGCTATCCAACCAAGCCTAGTGAAGTGAAATCGTAGGCATTTCTTGAAATGGGCTTTAATTACATCAGCATGACCAAATCTCTTCTTGTATCAGAAATCCATTAGCAAATCATTAGAATTAGTTCTACAGCAACATGACCAATCATTCTTTGGCACATGTCCTTTAACTGGCCATGTGTGAGCCACGTTTGTCATAAAAATAGAATAAAAAGGTAAGAAAATATCACAAAAATGAAAAAAAAAAAACTAAGAAATACAAATAAATATAAAAACAAAAATAAAACCTAAAAATAAAATTTCAATTAAAATTTTAATTTTGAGAAAAAATGATCAATTTTTTATTTAAGAGTTTATATTTTGAAACTTGGTTTTTTTTTTTAAGCATAGCCTTCTTCAATTAATATTTGTAATGAATTAGATATAGAAGAAAGAAGATGATATATATATGATAAAGGAGAGAAGGCAAATATTCTAGACATTTTAACTCTAAATTGTCTAATATTTATTTTCAAATCCATTCAAATTATTTTTTAAGCACAAGTAACCGAATTTATAAGCATTTAACTCATTAATGGTGTATGTGACTCATCAACAAGAACAAAACTCATATATTAAAAATTATATATATACTAAGACCCACGATGCGGTCATGGTTCTCTGAAGAGTTTATCCACGACGTTGGGTCTCTAACGATCATAGATAGACCTATGGCGCAGCTGTGGGTTCAGTTATGAAGATTGAGACCTCAACATTGAAGACCCATGCATATAGTTGTTGGTGGTCTCTATGCATCATCTTCAAAGTGGTTTATTTGTGATTGAAGTTATTGTGTTTAGTTGAACAGGAGGGGGACCCCAACGGTTGGTTGGGCAAAGGATTCAAATCATCACCCATTTAGGGTTGATAGCAAGCCTAACTGTGTGTTCCATTAATATAAAATTCAATTGATTTCTTGTAAATTCAACTGTTTTAAGAAATGGTACATAACATTCTACCTGGTGGTCCATCTAATGATTTTGTACATGCCCCACCTTTGTTTCCTCTGTTCACCAGTCTCACTTAAATTGCGAAGTGATATGGATAGAGGTTCATCGTAGCCGAGTGCCAAAATAAAGAAAGAATGGCTGGAAAACCAATGCCACAAAAAGCCCAGTTCTTGTTTGGACTTCTGAGAGGGCCACTGAATCGGGTCTTTCCCAAGTTAAAATATCATACGTACACCTCTCCTGTCCTTAGAGCAGAGGATCTTACAAACAAGACATTGGTTTTTGACTCGGAGGGTACGCTGCTGAGATCATCTTCGTTTTTTCCGTACTTCATGCTGGTGGCCTTTGAAGCTGGAGGACTCTTGAGAGCTATCGTTTTCTTTCTTTTGTACCCTCTGGTTTGTTTGTTTGGTGAAGAGCTGGGGCTGAAGATTAAGGTTTTCTTGTGCTTCTTTGGGATCAGAAAAGAGAGCTTCAGGATCGGAACGTCTGTTTTGCCCAAGTTCTTCTTAGAAGATGTTGGATGTGAAGGCTTTGAAATGGTGATGAGTTCTGGGAGAAAGGTTGCAGTGAGTAACTTACCTACAGTCATGGTTGAAGGGTTTTTGAAAGACTATTTAGGGGTTGACGCTGTTGTGGGGAGAGAGTTAAAGGTGGTTTGTGGGTATTTTTTAGGGTTAATGGAAGACAAGAGAGCAGATGGGACTCTTTTAAATGAGATTCTTGGTGAGGAGAAAACTTGTTCCGGTATTATTGCTAGTGTTTGCCACAGAAAGGTTCTTGATCAGCATCCCTTTACTCATTGCAAGGTACTCTCTATCACGTTGAGCCATCTCAATTTAGAAATCTCTTATAGTCCTAGTAGATACTTGTGTTCTTAACAATCATGTGCATGTGTTTCACCAGGAGGTTTACTTGGTGAGTAGAGCTGAGAAGAGGAACTGTCATATCCTTCCAAGGGTGAAATATCCAAAGCCATTGATCTTCCATGATGGAAGATTGGCATTCAGGCCAACCCAACTGGACACCTTAGCTATGTTGATGTGGATTCCTTTTGGGATTTTCATTTTCCTCATCAGATTCAACTCTGGCAGATCATTACCAAACTGTATGTTGAATCCAATACTGGCCTTCACTGGGATAAGAACCACTGTTTCAAGACCCAATTCCCCTACTCCTTCAACCAATATTAATGAAAAAACACCCAATGGCGTACTCTATGCCTGCAACCACAGAACTCTGCTCGATCCACTTTTTCTTGATCTTGTTTTGAATAATTCACCCTCTGCGGTCACATACAGCATAAGCAGGTTTTATGCAGCAGTTTCTCCAATCAAGAACGTCAACTTAACAAGAGACCGGGAAAAAGATAGAGCTGCAATGCAAAAGTTGCTAAGCCAAGGTGACCTAGTGGTTTGCCCTGAAGGAACCACTTGCAGGGAACCTTATTTACTAAGGTTTAGCCCTTTATTTGCAGAGCTGACAGATGACATAGTTCCTGTAGCCATAGATTCGCAGGTAAGTATGTTTTATGGAACAACAGCCAGTGGGTTTAAATTCTTAGACCCTGTGTTTTACCTGATGAATCCGTTTTCTTCCTACACTTTGAGAATTCTTGAGAAGTTGCCGGGCTCACACACGTGTAAGGTTGGTGGGAAATCCAAGTTTGATGTAGCCAATCACGTGCAAAAGGAGATAGCCAGAGCTTCAGGGTTCGAATGCACCAGTCTTACTAGAAAAGACAAGTATATGATCTTGGCAGGTAATGAAGGAATAGTTCAGGGTCGTAAAGGACTATGAACAGAAGTTGCAAAAACATGCTTTGTTTTTTCTTTATTTGCTGTAAAAATTTTATATATGGGCGCAATAATCGCATCCAGCAGGGAAAGATGCAGTAAAAGAAAATGGGTAACCTCTTATATTGTATGAAACTGTACATGTATGAAAGAAGAGTACAGCCACTGCGGCCAGATTTTCTCTCTCTCTCGAGCAAAAGCAAGCGTATTAGAGTGCTAAACTTTTGACAGCTCAATGGTTTAAAGCATCATTTGGAAGTGCAGATAGACCCAATGGTTATAGTGTAAGAAACTGTTCGAAAGGAAAAAAAATTATGATCACTCCATATTACCATCCTACTCTCAAATACATCTTAAAACGGACTTCATATAATGGGAATATATTTTTGGATGGCTTTTAACAATTTTCTGGAAAAAAAAAAGGAACTGATAAATCCAAAGCACAATACACCTAAGCCTCACACTCTTATGGCAGAGAACACACGTAAAACAGAAAAGAAACTATGAGAACAATTATCTCTTCATTGTATGTATATTGTTCTCTGCTCTTCTCCCATCAACTTTAAAATAAGTAAGAGCTACACATTCTAGACTCTAGGAGAGACAAAGCATGGCAACCATTATATTTGACAGACAAATGAAATTTCACATGACCTGGTAACCAGAGGCTTGTCTATATGGTTGAAAAATAAGGCATGCATTTAATGTCTTCAACTGAGAATTGGCAAAAGCAAGTCCAGTAATACTTCTGAGTCAGCCGGCTCTAAGTAGTCTCTGGCAAATGCTCATTCTTGCCAAAATCTGCAGTATACCTTAGCATTGATTCAGCTAACAGTAATTTAATAACAAAATTCACAACTTATCATGACCAACCTCAGGATGATATAACAGGTGAATTGCATTTGAGGACAGGGCTCTATACTTGGAGAGAGTATGTGCAGGTGTGTATGCATATGCTGCTAGGAGGTATTCAGACCATGGCTTGAAAGATAGTCTTTTGTTATTCTCTTTGTAGACTTAACACTTCTCTAATATGTTTAGAGATTAGAATATAGAATTAAAGCAAAAAGTTCTCGAGCGCATGTATTTTTGTCCGCTATTCAAAGGCTAATCACACACTCAATGCAACCCTGACATTCAGATCAACAATAATTCCTCCATTTCTCAAAAATCAACAGGCAGCTACCTCCAACTTTTCCTCAATGTTCCCCGGAGAATGGCATCGTAGTGCAGGCCCAGATCATGTAATACAAACAAGTGGAAAGGTTATAAGAGGCTCCGTATAAGGAAGAGCCAACTGATACGTGCAAAAGAATAAAAATGGACATGAAGAAATCAAAATCCCTATCAAGAAACTAAACTCTAACCAAACAAAGAGGCCCCGGAACTTCTTTCCAACTCTTTCCTTAACAAAACACACCTAAAAATTTCCGACATAATAATATAACATGGAAACAAGATCCTCTGTGTTTTCTCCCCTTTATATTCTGCACTACACACTTGACATAAGCATAATTTGCTTTTTCCTACTCTACTGGTTCTGTAGGGGTGTAAATCAGTCCGGTTTGACCTGGGGATTATGAACCCTTCATTTTTTCAGACCGGTAGCAATCGGTCCAGTCCGGTTGGTTCGGCTAGTTATTTTGTTTTATCTTTTTTTTTTTACAAATAAATTAATAAAAAAATTATTTAAATTACTAAAATTAAAATTAAGTGAATTATTAATGTAGATTATGTAACTAACTCATTAAGAAAATATTTCACTATAATTATATTTATGATATTGATAATTACTACTTACTAACCTAGACTTTACTTTTTAGTATGCATAATTATTAATAATGTTTTACATTTTATACATAGTTAAAGAATATCAAATAATTTCAATATACAATATATATAAATTAGTCATGCTTGCTTGCAACTTAGGTATTTAAAAAAAAGACCTAATTAGTATTACTTTAATTAAGTGTAAATAGTAGAGTATGTATGAATGTATCTACATATAATGACATAAATTATCATATGATTTATGATATATTATTAATTGATAGCATATATTATTTAACATTTTATATGATCAATGATAATAGATTGGATGAAAATCACATAATTAACTATTACAATTATTATATAAAAAAATATTATATATATAAAAAAAATATTTTTTGAAAAATAAATATAGTTCGATTGGTTTCGGTCCGGTCCGGTCCAAAAATTACAGACCCCTGGACCAGATCGAAACTCATTTGGTCCACCATTTATGGGACCGAAACTAACCACTAACAGTTTCGATTCGATCCTGTTAGTTTTTCCAGTCAGGACCGAAACTTCTTTACCCCTAGCTGGTAGGAGAGGTGCATAGCATCAATATGAGAACAACATTACCCTAAAGGATTCGTTTTGCATCATGTATGGAGCTAGTGCTCATTGACTTGGTCAATACACATAGAAAAATGTTAAACTGGTGAGAAAATGTAGATTTAGTATATTATATTATTAACACTCTCAACCACATGTAGGTCTAAATTCTCTTCAATAAGTGGGCTCAACACGTGAAATATTGAATTAATGGAGTATAAAGTAGAGTTCAAACTTAAAACCCTACTTTAATACTATGTGAAATTACTACTTACCTTAAAATTTGAAAAGTTGGACGTACGTGGGTTGGGCCTTTGTCAGAGGTCAGATCTGACCTCCAACTCAGACTCCGAAATGTACATCCTTAGCTCTAACTCCGACTCCGACTTGTTGGAGCAAAGTCGGATTTTGAGCTTGTTCTTTTTCTTTTTCTTTTTTAACTTCATATTTGATGCTTTTTTAAAAAAAAAAAAAATTGTGTGAGCTTTCAAATTTCAGTTTTTTCAAAAATTACAATCTAAACTAAATAATTCGCTTTTAATTATAACAAAAAATAAAACTAAATAAAAATGAGTAACATATTAACATGCTTCCAAAAACTAAAAAGAAAAATTAAAAAGAAAGTTCTATTGTTACAAGTACTCCCATCATCTATTATCTACATCCAACTAATCACTACAATAAACATCCAAAATTATCCACACCCATAATAATAATATTTACTTACCACTACAACAACAAATATTTTCTAAGTTTTCATTTGACAACAAAAGAAATCTAATATTTTCCAAGTGCCAGCTAAATTAAATGTTCCCAATAACAACAAATTACAAACTTTCAAATACACCAAAATAAATTAAATTACAAACTTCTAAATGCCCAACAAATGAACCAAAATAAATTAAATGTTACAAACTTCCAAATGTTCCAACTTTTAAGTTGTGCCTAAAAAAAAAAAAAAAAATTAGTAATGAAAACAACCCTAACTTTAATTTATAACCAAAGTTTAATCCTTCAAAATGATCCCAACTTTTGCATCATATTAATAAGGAAAATTACAAAGTCAAAGGGTGACTAGATTAATCATTCAAAACAATCCCAAGTTAGTAAGTTATACAGATCCATGACCAGATTACAAAGTTCATCATATTAGTAAGTTGCACAAATTCATGACCAAATTACAAAGTTCATGACCAGATTCATTTTCACCAACAAATTCACCAACAAATTCACATTTTCCAAAGCCTTTACACATTACACATATTCATTTTCCAACACAGATTCATCATTCACCAAAGCCTCTACCAACACAAATTCATCATTCACCAAAACCTCTATCAATTAATTAAATTGTATGTCAAAGGGTGACTACTTCAGTGAAGTTCAAACAAAATAGCACAACTCAATGACAAAAATATAGTAGCATATATAATTTACCCTAATAAATATGATAGTGTTATTACCAAGTAAGTAACTCAAACCTCAATCTGTCAATTATCTTCACGAAGTAAGCTCGCCATACTAGAGGTTAATTCTACATTAAGATATTAAAGTATAGGAGGTTATTATCACAAAATGACAAAATTAACATATATAACAACTAAAAAAAATCTCTAAATACATTACCTGAGTCTAACTTATAGCTCTTTGCATCATCAATGGTATACGAATAATTCTTACTTGAGCATATAGAAGTGGACTTCCACCAATTTTGTGCACACACAAGAGCCTCTATAGTTCTAGGAGCCAAAGAACTCCTAAACAAATCCAAGAAACTGCCTTTTGTGCTAAATGCCGACTCAGATGCTACAATGGTGATCGCAATAGCCAAGATATCTCTTGACATTAGAGTAAGAACCGAATATTTGGTAGAGTTGACCTTCCACCAAATTAAAATGTCAAAACTGTCTGTAGGAACCTCAACATCCTCCAACAAATAGCGTTCTAGCTCCGACTTACAATCTAACAAAGATGTTGATTTTCATTCTTTATAGAAGTTTTTCAAAAAGGCCAAGGGATCAATTGTACAGGTACTCCCCATTGATGCACGACCTTCACTATGAGTGTGAGATGTAGTTGACTTAGATCCAATTACGCACCCACCACCAAACGTAACATATTGTTCATACAAATATTTCATATCCCTCTTGAGGAGTGCAACAAATTCCTCACCTCTCTTATCGCCCAATATTTAGTTGAACCAAATCCTTGAGTAACCAATTTGTATCGTGAGTCATGAATGACAACAACAAACAACAACCAGTTTATCTTTTGAAGATCACCCCAATATTTATCATACTTTGTCTTCATTCTAAAAGCTATTGAACTCAAGCATCGATTATTATTGTCACAAAAAGTATTCAAATTTGCACGAATATTAATAAGCTCTTGGAAAATTATGAGGATGAGGTCGCGGGGTTGGGTGGGGGGAATAGAATTAGATGATATTTGGTCAAAATGGTGACGTTTTCCTTGACAAAACGACGCCGTTTTACAAGGAAGAATAAAGCCTTACACAATCTAACCAAAACGGCGCCGTTTTGGTTGAATTTGGGCTGGGTTTCACCTTTTGGGCTGGCTTGCTTCCATTTTTGCCTCTTTTGAGCTTCTAAACCCAATATTTTTTCCTTATATTTTGGGTTTTTTTTTTTCCCCTAAATCCTAAATTAAACCCTATTTTATAAAGCACTAAATTTAATTTTGATCTTAATCTTTATTTTAGGCTTTTAACCCTAAGTTTTTTTATTTATGATTTTTATAATTGTTAGTATTAATTATTATTATTAATTATATGTTATCACTTATCATAGATTCATATTATACTTTTAACATTTTATCATATTATAGTGTCTAATTATATGTTATCAACTTATTATTCTATTTATGGTTTTTATAATTTTTTTCACACTCAATTTAATGAGAAAATCTTCTCATCAGCCATTGTGCCAAACCCCACACCCCACACCCCACACCTTACGAGTGAACCAGGTTCACTAACTAAAGTGAACCGGTTCTCTCAGTCCACCCCCCAACCACGCGTGATTTCCCTTGCTCTTCCCCCTCCCTTCTGAAAGCTCCCCTAACAAAAACAAAGGACACCGTGCGGAAGAAGGCAGGGGCAATGTGGGTGGCTGAGTTGAGATCAACAGTGGCAAACACGGCGACAGAGCACTGAGAGAGAGAGAGAGAGTGTGTGTGTGTGTGTGTGTGTGTGAGAGAGAGAGAGAGAGAGAGAGAGAGAAGTAAGGAGCAGAGGAAGAGATGTGAGTCACCATGGGCCTACCGAGAGAGGGAATGTGCTGCGACGGAGCTGGGGTGGCTGGAAGCTCCCTGTAGCAGTTTCTGTGGAGGTTTGCTAGTTCACAGCAACCATGGGCACGTTGGTTCGTCGCTGCTCCATATTGTCTGTGGTAGAGCAGTTGGCGTGACAGTGGTTGTAGGTTTGCGTGAAGGAGCATCACGCGGTGGAGGAGAGAGGTTATTGACGAGGAGAAGCAACGGACAGTTGCGGAGGGTTGTGGCTTTCTGGTTTTTAGTGCTTGGTGGAAGTGTCGTGCTCTGTTTTTGTGGTGCAATAATAGAGGTTGTATTGATGTCTTGTGGGGCTGCTAAACTTCGTGTTGTGCGATACAACCATGATGTGCAGTGCAAGGGATGGAGTGGCAAAGGAGGAAATCGTTTGTGGAGAAGGGTGTGGTGCTGTCGTGAAAGGTGCTTTTGTTTCAATAATGGGTTGCTAGTGACTGGCCGACTGTAACTTTCTTCTCGGTTTGGACGTGGAGGATCATGTAGTGGAGGTCTCTCTATGGTGGGTAGTTTGAGAAGGATGGGAGGTTGAGCGGCAACCTTTCAAATGGCTGGGTAGGTCTTCAAACTATGCATTTTGAGAGGAAAAAAAAAAACATGTCAGGTGTGAGGTATGAGAGTATACAGTTGTTAATTTATAGCAAATCTCCAATTTAATTGTTAGTATTTATTAATAAAAATTATTATTTAAATTGACTTGTACTATATTGACTAGAATTTAAATATAATTATTATACTGGTGTTATTAAACATTGGCATTACAAGTAGACTATAAGTCTATAATGTTATTATACATTATTATAAACAGTGCTACTAGGGACGACCGAGAGATAATATGCCTTACGTGGAATTAAAAACAAAAAGCAGAAAAGCAAACAAAAAGTAAAATTTAGAGGCAAATGACCCATGCCAGTGATGTCACTCCATTTTCATCTTCTTCACCGTCCACTCAATCCAAGCAACACAGGCCTACAATTCCTCAACATCCCAACCAAGACCAATGCTAAAGCAAGAACAACGTCACCCTCCTCTAGCCTTTCCCTCTCAATCTCCCTTGCTCTCTCCCTTTCCTTCTCAAGTGTCCTTTGTTTTAGTACAGAAATATAAAACATTTTGATTCATGGCAGCTCAAAGAGGTCACAATATTCAATAGTAACTGACTAAAAGGAGTCAAAATCCTTCAACCACATTTTTCTATCCTCAAGGAGAACTTCAAAAATAGAAATCAATTATATTTATTGTTTTCGAGCTTCGACTTTCTTTTTCTGCCAGAGACGATCCAGCACGTTGTCACCATCTCCCTGAGCACGAACGAATCCACACAGAGCAAAGATGGAGCAATGGCCATTGTACATGCCATTCTCATCCAAATGCCCAATGTTGATCGGAACAAAAGCATGGTCCTTTGATGTAATCAACCTATTTGTAGCCGAACATTTCTTAGGAATGTAAAGCTCGGTTATAACCCCCTCTTCGTTCTGCATCTTGGCTTCTGTTTACTGCTTCTGTTTCTGACTTTTCTTTTTCTTTTTCTCTTACTTCACTTTTCTGGGTTCTTTTGTTTGGTCTTTGAGCATGTTTGTCTTTGGGGTTTACCTGTTTAAGTATTGGACGTTGGAGAAAACAACAAGGTGGAGTTCATCATAAAGGAGCGGAGAGAAGTAAGAGAACAGCAACAGCGAACTATGCTCGATTGGTGGGAAGGGGATTTCAGATCTAAGTGCTTAGGAAGACGAAGAGATGACGAAGGGGCTTGATGTAGAGCTATGTGAGTTTTTGGGTTCGTAGATTTCATATGTGGGTGGAGAAGACGAAGACTTATGTGGCTTCATGGAGATGGGGGCTTCTTGGGTCTAACAAGATGAAGAAGAAACCGTGCATTTTGATAAGTTGAACGAAACGTGGTCGTTTCATTTTTACCACGTCCGACGCGGTTTCTTGGCGGTTTCTCTAACCGGTTACGAATAGCATTTTTCTATTATAAATGTACTGGTACTATAGGGTTTAAATACAATTATTAGTATTTATACTTGTACTATAGTATTGATTATTGACAATTAAATATTATTATACTATAGTATTAGATGTTATTAACTCTTATACTTTTACTATAACTAGTGTCTAACTTATTCCTATTAATAACTAAAGTATAATAACTAGTATTATATATTAGTATAATAGTATTACATGTTATTATAAATTTATAGATTAGTGTTTGTACATTAATATTAAATATTATTATACATTAGTATTATAATTTCATTATAAATTAGTTAATATACATTAGTATTACAGTTATTACATTAGTTTATTATACATTAATAGATGTTTACATATGTCATACACTATTATTAGTCAATTTAGTCTACTTATATTATAGTATAAGTATATTCTTTAGGAACAATAATTAGCTCATACTATTATTGAATTTAAATAACTATATAAGTTATAGTTATATAAAATATATATGATGAATGCATAGAAAAATATATATACTTTTTATAACACATGCATAATATCAGAGGTGAAAGCGGAGTTAAGAGAGCAAAGTTGGAGTCAGAGTCAGAGTCGGAGCGAAGTTAGAGTCGGTCTGACTCCACCTCTAACTCCAACTCCAGTTTTTTTGGAAAAAAAACCTCCAACTCCGACTCCCACTTGTCAGAACGAAATTGGGATTGGAGTCAAATTTTCGAAATTTTGTACAGCATACCTTCAGTACAGTTATAAATACAAAAAATATTATTTTCCCTCAAGATTAGTTGGCATTCATTACCTCAAAGTTTTGTAGGAGATTTGACACACTCCTCGAATAAACTAAGTTTTATTTATTTTTTGGTCTAAACGAAAAATTTATATTTATATTTATATTTATTATATAACTGAAGATAATTTTAATAAAAAATAGAATGGAGATTAGAATCGATGAATAAAAAGGATTATTAAAAAAAACTTCCTCTATAAAGTAAAAGAAAATATTTTTTATTTTATTTTTTGTGTCTTTAAAATTAAATAAATTTACTTTTTTACCTTCAATTGTTAGAAGGCAATATTTTGATACGAAATTTAAACGTGATTGGTCAGAGTCACTTAAAATTAGAATATTTGAAAAAAAAAACATGTCCAGGAGACCAATATCCTCGAATCAAACATCCAAAGTTTTCAGAACTAAAACCTAATGATTAGGTACCCGAGTTGCAACCATCATAATTAATTTGCCCCTAAGAGCTATGTTGCATGCTTGAAATATGCACATAAACCCTGAATTTCCTCCTCCTACTTCTTCCTCTTCTTTGGTGGCTGAAGGGCCTCTTCTTCCTCATCCTCTTCTGCTTCCTCCTCTGGTTGCTCCTCTTCCTCCACAACTTCTTCCTCTTCCTCATCCCCAGCTTCATCTTCTTCATTATCTTCTTCTTCTTCTTCTTCATCTCCATCATCATTATGGTCATTGTCATTTTCCTCATCCTCCCCATCTGCATTCTCGTTCCCAGCTCCACCAGCCTGGCCTTCATCATGCCCCTTCTCAGACTTGTCACTGTTGCTGTTCGGATTATTTCCATTACCTCCTCCCTCTTCTGCAGGGAGTTCCTCTTTGTCTTCTCCAAAGTCACCATCTGCTTTGTCGCCATCATGATCACCATTGCCCTTGTTGTCATCACCTCCATCTTCCCCGCCATCAACTTCTTCACTTTTGGATCTTGAAGTTGGTGACAACCCAGAAGGATCCTGAAATGATTCATAAACAAACTTGCAATAGGAAGAAAAACGTAACCAACCAGACATGTTTCATTGCATGTGCAAGTAGATTGATTGCAATATGCTTGAATGGTACAGAAACAAAACTACTTGACCAAAGATGTTGGTACTTGGGGGAATTACCAAGGTATATAACCAAATCAAAACCATGAACAGTGTTGATAGCCACGTCAATGACAATTAAGAAGAAATGGTATCATGGTAGTGAAATCTCAGACTCAGATATTTTAGGTGGTTTCACAATGAAACTTGAGCGGATGTGATTCAATTCGCTTAAACAGGTGTTGATTTGCATTGTGATGGATCCAAATGCCTAGTGCCATCACTGCCATGGTGAAGAAGTGTGGGGGAATTGACACCCAAACCGGAACTGTGGCAAGAATTATTCAATGTTGCGGCAGAAATACAACATGTTAATATGAAATTAAGATGAGAAATATGAAAAGTATGTTAATATTTCCTTTCTTGTCTAAACAAATACTATATTAACGTACATTTAATGAAAGGAGTGAAATTCCTCAACAATTACTCCATTACCACTAGCAAAATACACGAAAAAGTTGAAAAAAAAATGGGTTTTGAGAATTAATTGGTATCCACCCACCCGCACAAATCTTGGTCAAATCAAGAGCCACATGAACGGTCTGCAAAACGGCTTAATTTATTTTTTCCAAACATATAAGACAATGTTGCCGCAGAAGGGGATACAGAAAGAACATGTTAAGACAATCTACGATATTTCCACAGTATTCAAGAATTCTCTCAGATATAATAGCAAGGAATGGAGCAGAACCCTAGACAGAGAATGGATTGAGATACGAGGATTAGAGCATGCATGAGGCAGAAATGCGTACCACAATGTGAGGCAGTGTGCAGGTCGAAAGCATTTACATGAGTCTTATTTATATGTAGAGAAATGTTAGTATGCTATAAGTTTATCTCCTCAATTTGATCGCTCTTATATATATATATATATATATATATATATATTTACTTAATGATTAAGAAATTGACTTTTAATGTATTGGTATTTTTTTTATTTTTTAAAAATATTTAAATATGTTAAAAAAAATAAAAACACAAATTTATGCTAGGCGGCATACCCAACGGTAATTGCTAGACGGCAGCCTAGCACTACTCTTATATGTATGCTCATTGAAAGGTTTTCGGCCGTCAGTAGAGGATACGTACGTATGGTGTATAATATATGTTTTTTTTTCCAGATAAAATTTACTAGCACAACTTTATATATACAACTATGTTATAAACTTATAACTAGATCTGTTTGAAATCAAAGCATTTTTTTTGTTAAATAAAGATAGAGAAAGTTTCATTATTTACAAAAGAGTTTTACATTAAAATAGAGAAGTTGAAAAATTATAAAAATGATATTTTTTCCAAAAATACTAGCATTCAACTATGTCACCTTCAAAAAAACCCATTACACCATGTGTCGGCAGTACCATCCGTACTCCACAAAAGTATAAAAAGATTTAAATGAAATTAAAATTAAAAGTTGAATAAAATATTATTAAAATATTATTTTTATTTTTAAATTTAAAAGAATTAGATTATTTATTATATTTTATTTAAAAATTAAAAAATTTGTGATTATTAAATAAAATGAGCTAATGATTATATAAAATAAGTTGCAATGATTACTAAATCCGAACAACGCCTCACTCACCGACCGTCCATGATAAAAGTGGATGAGAAATACTTGATTCATAAAAGATTTTAAACAATTAAAATTTATAAATCAATATAATTTACTCTAATGTATTAGATTCTAAAATTATTTAAGAATACTTAACATATTATATCTAATCGCATTTTAATTTTATAAGATATCTTTATAACCTCTACTGAAATTATAAATCATCCAATTTAATTGAATATTGCTAGTCACAGACAAATTAAAAAAAAAAAAAAAAAAAAAAATCTACCTCCAAGGAAAAACCAAAACATACGAGATTTTCTTTGACTTTTCAATTGATATTAGTTCGATATTTCCTGGACGAGAGGGCCCACACAGAACCAACTATAACCAGTGAGATTTTAATACTCGACCCGCTGGCTGCGTATGTTAGCAAAAGCCCCAAAACGATTATTTAACTTTTTATTAAAAGAAAAAAAGGAATTCAACTTCGAAATTCCGATGAGAATCAGAAAATATAGAATTTTTATTTACCAACTCATTTTTAACCTTCATAATTTTTGGTGGAAAAATAAATTAATTAAAAACAAAAGAGTAGTAATTAATGAAACTCACTCGAGCTGAAGGAAGCTGAGGCACCCTGAAAAAAATCCAGAAAAGTAGAGGCCCTACAGTTTCCCAAGCACACGTTAGCAACGAACCCTGGTTAACGGTAACCATAGCGTCAACAAAGCTGCTTTTGGTCTCCATTTGTACGGAACTCTCTCGTCCTGTCACGGACAAAACAAACATCATCCTCTAAACAATAGATCTGTTCTCTGTTCGGCCCCCACCGTTCGATTTCCGCCTTAAAAAGTTCAATTTCAAATACCAAAGCGACCCTCCCTCCCAAAAACAATTCTCATAAATGAGAAGACAAAGAATGAAGGAGCATAATCATTGAAAAAGAAAAACTACCTGAGGAGTTTGAGGCGAGGCGTCGCAGTTTTAAACAAGAGATTTTCCGGGAAAATGGAAGGAAACGAGCCAAGAAGCTGAGAATCAGTGGGAAAGCACCAAGAGGTGCAGAAAGAAAAAGAAAGTGAGAGGAGAAAGAAGCAACATGAGAGGTGAAAGTTTAAGAAAAGGACGAAGGAGAAGAAAGGAGGAATCGAATTCTATTTAGAAAACGTCGTCGTACGAAGAAGGAAGAAGGAGCGTACCTACCTTGATTCGAGAAGTGTTGTGACCTGAGAGAGAGAGAGAGAGAGAGAGCGCCCGAAAAATATCGGTCAGTTTTAGGCCGAATAATGGACACAAGGCAAGAGCCGAGGACACTACAATGCTTCGGTTGCCCGATATAATGGTAGAGAGAGAGAGAGAGAGAGGTATCTACAGTACAAGCAGAGCTGAAAGGCACATTACAAAATCAAAAGAGCTAAAAAAAAACAATTGACTGCAGATGACAGAGGTCGATTGGGGAGAAAAGGAGGATTCGATTCCAGATTATCGCCACTTTAATTAACCATCATTTGACCATTCTACCCCCAATTTTGGTTGGATACCTTTTACGTCTCATTTCGTTATGCGACATTAAACGAAAATTAAAAGATAAATAAAATATTATTAAAATATTATTTTTTATATTATTTTTATTTTAAAATTTAAAAAATTTAAATTATTATTTATATTTTATTTAAAAGTTTAAAAAATTATAATAATTAGATGATATAAGATTTGTGAAAATAAAACAGACTTTAGTCAACGAAGAGATTACATATCTATAAACTGACATAACTTGACGTATCTTATAATATTGTAAGATTATTTTTATTATAAAATAGTTTAAATGTATTATATAAAATCATAAATTATTTTTATAAAATCTTTTTGAAACTATAAAATCTTTTTCTTCTTTTATCACACCCGACTTTATGCCCATTTGTTTTATTTTACTAAGCAATTGATATAGGTTAGTAATGATTGAAAAAAAAAAAAAAAAAGGAGTGCATAATCTATAGTCTTGGTCAAACACAGAATTAAGATAGGCAAAATAAGTATGTGATCAAACGAATTTAGATGTCTTTTATTTTATCATAGCGAATCAGATGTTTAGCAGCAATTGAAAAGCGCAAAACCCTATCGGTAATGATAAAACACCTACTACTTTACCACTTGTCTACAATCTTAGAATAAAATAATATATTTTTAAATATATATATTTTGATTTTGATTTTGATTTGATGCATTTAAATTATTAAAAAGTATTTTTTTATTAATAAGTTGTAAATGAATGGTAGATAGGTTGTAATTGTAGTATTGCTCAAATCCTATATAGTATGTAATTCATTATAAAGTCGTGCTATACAGAAATCTCACACTAGAAATATGTAATTTTATTTTTTTATTTTCATATTTCATACTATGAGGATAAAAATGTAAAATCACATATTTTTAAATAGTATGCAGAAGTGTGGAGCTTATATTTAGAATATTTCTTCATTCTAATTCTAGGAGGTCATAAGATCCATTTGCTTCTTAAGTGCCACATGAAAAGAACAAACGAAAGCAAAAGACAACACAAAGTTTAGACCCGTTCTCTCTGCCTCTCTCAGTAGTGATCATCAACAACTTTCTACATACTCTCACAATTTCTTATCACTCCCTTTATGGATATGGAGCAGCTGATTCACCAAATAGAAGCCCTTTCTTGGGAAAGTTTAAATATATCCCCTGAAAATGAACCTGCAAATGGTGATCCTGAATTAGCTCTCATTGGTAGAATAGTTGTAACTCTTCTGCTGAAGAGAATTTCCTTACATGCTTCTTTCAGAGCTGCTTGGAGCTTCTTTAGTAAGTTTCACATTGAAGATCTTGATGTAAACACCTTTCTCTTTACTTTTCAAAATGCCGGTGATAAGAAGAGAATCCTAAGCCAAATCCCTTCGAACTTCAAAGGGCATCTCCTTATCCTAAAAAACTGTCCTGCAGAAATTACATGGAAAGAAATTCGTCTCAACACATCACCCTTCCATATTCAAATCCATGAGCTTACCAGAAACCATATGACAAAAAAAAAAATGCTTATAAAATAAGGAATGCGCTTGGAACCTTCCTTGGTGTGAATGTTGATCCTCTTTTTGGTTTAGCTTGTAAGAAATTTATCAGAATAAAAGTGGACTTAGACATCACCAAACCTCTAAAGTAAGGACTATGGGAACCAAGGGACAACAACTTTAACACATGGGTCTCGTTTAAATATGAACGTCTTTATGATTTTTTTTATGCCTGTGGAAGGATCAGACACTCTCAAATTTTTTGCAATTCTCTAAAGTCCAACACAGGAACATATGCCTTTTGGGTCTTGGCTACGTGCAAAATCTCCTATTTTCATGTCAGCTAATCCTATTCATCAAGGTCAAGAAAGAGTCCCTAAAATCTCTATAGATTTTTCCCCAGAAGAGGAAAGGACTCAAGAAAGAGGAAGCCTTCCAGACATTGAAATGCTGGAAAATAGGGGTTTTGGTTCGTCAGCCCTCATTCTACCAATGTTACCTTTAAACGAACCAATAACAGATGATTCACAGGGAAAGGAAAAGCTGTTCTAACAGAAAAAGACCTCTCTGTAAAAGGAAATTCTTTCGTTAGAGGAAAGTTGGAAAAAAACTGGGTTTTCATCAAGCAGATAATCGGACCCTACAGAGAGATTACTCACTCAAACCTTCGATTAGAGTTAGTTCTCCCTATGAGCTTATTTCTAGCAAAAACCCAAACGAGTATATATTCAAATCTCAAGCAGATGCAAGCGGCAAGCCCAGTGGAAAATCTAAAGGCATTCTAGCGGAAAACCCAGCAAAAAATCAACTCACCTCCCAGATTTCGACAAGGTAGCAGTAAACGGGGCCAAAACTGACATCTCCACATATGTTCCCAGCCCCTGGCAGCGGCGTTCATAGCGGCATTCACAGTGGCCCTCATAGTGGCGCTCACAGCGGCGCTCCAGCGTGCGAATTCCCTCTGGATTGGATGATAAGGATGGCCTCGTCGACTGTGGTCTATTGTAGCCCCTTAACTGAAATAAATGGCTCTCCAACAACCGAAACTCCCTTATTCACTCCAGGTGTTAACTCTCCTCCACCAAACTTTGATCCATCAATCACTCAAGAGGCACAGGATTCTCAATCAATCAATCCACAAATCTTCTGTAGTAATCTCACGGGAACAGGCTCAAAGAATATTATATTTTCCCATCTATAAACACTGAAGAATGGGTCTCTAGTTGGTTGAAGACAAATGCGGAAGTCTTTATACAAACTAAACTGACTGGTTTCTCGTTGGTGGGAAACAATATTTCACAGTAGATTTCAACTGGTCTTTCTCTACAGGATCCACATGAGACGGCTGAGAGCATGAAAAGCCCACTAGAAGGTATGGCCCAAAATAACAAATGGAAATTTGGTCCCCCATTCAATGCATCAAGCCCGTTGGACCCAAAACCAAAACAATTAAATTTTGTGTCTTCTATTACTTATCATACAGTTATACTAAATGCTCCCTGGGCAGACTCAAGGCCCAACATTCGAATTGTTGAGTCTTCGCTACAAGTTGGTTCTCAAGCTGGTGGTTAAGACAGTTCAAATTCACTAATTCCCATCAAAAGGGTGGCTCCTCTTTCTAATCAAGGTTCTAACCCACCGAAAACTAAAGTGCAGAAAATACTTGAGATTGATAACCCACAGACAGGCAACATTATCAAAAAAGCTGGAGATGAGGAAAAAGAGGCGGCTGGTTTGTTACTTTCTATTAAAACAAAAGGAGCATCATCTGGTAAGAATAAAAAACAAAGGAAGTTGCAAGATCAAAGACATACACCATAGCTTTATCCAAGGCAACACTACTCGGAAAATCCAAGAAAGCTGACGAGGCGGGCTCTACCATGCCTCCAATTCTTCCATAAAGTCACTGGTTTGGAATTGTAGGGGTCTAGCCCGCCCAAAAGCAATAAGAAGTTTAAGGGCTTTTATAAATAAGTTTAATCCGGATATTATCTTTTTGTCAGAAACTACGGTGTCTAATGATAGCACCTCTATTATTGTAAATAGACTGGGTTTCCACCATTTTGTACACGCCCCCGCCTCCAAAAAAAAAGGAGGCCTTTTGTTATTATGGCGACTGGGTGTGGATATAGAAATAGTTCATATTAATGCTAATGCTATTTCTATTTTGGTTTATTTTGATTCTTTCAATAATCCTTGGTTAAGAACTTTTGTTTATGCCCCAACACAATGGCAACAAAAAACAAAATTCTGGACTCATTTGGATTCAACTCACGGTACTTTTAATGGTCCATAGCTCTGCATAGGTGATTTCAATGACTTATTAGGCCAACAAGATAAATATGATGGGAAAGGCAATGATTAGAGAACAACTGAACCGTGGTATAGCCAATGCAAAATGGTGCCTACTTTTTCCAAATGCCACTATCCAACACATAGTTTCTTCAACCTCTGATCATAATCCTCTCTTGCTTAACACTATGAAGATAAGGAAGAATCTCTCTCCTTTTAAATTTTAGGAATTCTAGACTCGAAAGCCACTCAACAATGTTATAATTGAAGAGGTATGGAACCATCAATTTTACGGGAATCTAGCTTTTATTATGTGTAATAAATTAAGGAAACAAAAAAAGTACTCAAGCATTGGAATAAAATCCACTTTAGGAAGATCCAGACCCACATCCAGCATCTTGAGTCAGAGCTAAGCAAACTCCAGAGTAACCCACCGAATCAATGGAGCTTACAGAGAGAGAAATTTCTTCATTACAAGCTTCAAGAACAACTCAAAAATGAAGAAACTTTTTAGCGACAAAAATCAAGAATCAATTGGTTCACCAAAACTGACCTAAACACAAAGTTTTATCATTTGTCAATGACTATCCGTCGAAGAAGAAATGAGATCGACTCAGTCAAGCTAAGCCCAGGTATTTGGACAATGGATCAAGATATCATTGAATCTACTTTTATAGATTTTTTTTAAATCCATTTATACCTCTACAAATCTTATTTTCTCGGAGCATCTAGAAAACATTTTCAAAAGACGGATTTTTTAGGATGAAAATAAACTCCTAATAGCTATGCCTTCGGAATTGGGAATTCTTAGTGCACTCAAACAAATTCCAAATCATAAAGCACCAGGACCAGACGGGATGACAGCTTTTTTCTATAAACATTACTGGCATATTATCAAAAAAGATGTGGTCGCGGAGGTTCAAAATTTCTTTAGAAGTGGGAAACTTCTGAAACAGATAAACCACACCACATAGCCCTCATCCCAAAAATAGTAAACCCCGTCTCCCTCCAACATTTCCAGCCAATAAGCTTGACAAATGTTATTTATAAAATCATCACAAAAATTTTGACAAATCGGCTGAAAAAATCCCTTCCATCTATAATTTCCCATTTCCAAATAGCCTTTGTACCTGGTCGCAATATCAAGGAAAATTCTATAATAGCTCATGAGATCTTCCATCACCTAAAGCATCACAAGGGGAATAAAGGTCAGATAGCTTTAAAGCTAGACATGGAAAAAGCTTTCGATTTTATTGAATGTAATTTTCTTTATGTCGTTATGAGAGTTTAGGGTTTCAACTCAACTTGGATAAATCTCATTAAAGAATGCATTTCTACTGCTTCTTTCTCTATTCTCATCAATGGTTCCCCAAAAGATCTCTTCAAGGCAAAAATGGGTCTTCGGCAAGGCGATCCCATCTCGCCATTTCTGTTCATCCTATGTACAGAGGTACTCTCAGGCTATTGGTCATATTAGAAGCATTGCAAAAGCTAGAAGGTATTAAAATCAGCAAAGGTAGTCCCCCAATATCTCACATTCTTTTTGCAGATGATTTAATTATCTTTGCAAAATCAAAAGGAAGGTCGATTCAGGCAATCAACAATACTCTAGATAAGTATCAAGCTTGGTCTGGCCAACGCATCAATCAAAGCAAATCCTCTATCTACATTACTCAAAATACTAGTCAAGCAACAAGAAGAGTAATCTCAAAGAATATGCCATACAAAGAGTCGACCTCAAAAATAAAATACTTGGGCATGCTGACAACTTTTGGTTGATCCAGGAAAGAGGACTACAAAGAATTGTTGGGAAAAATTAATAAAAGGCTGGATGGATGTAAATAAAAAATGCTCTCTCAAGTCAGTAGAACTATGCTCATCAGATGAATAGCAAGCGCCATCCCCACATATCAAATGTCAACGCACATGCTTCCAAAATCAATCTGCAAGAAACTGAACACTAATTTCAAAAATTTTTGGTGGGGGAAAGCAAATAACCAAAAGTACAAACTCTGCCTAAAATCATGGAAATCCATTTGTCAACTGAAAAATGATGGTGGATTGGCATTAAGACTGATGGAAAATATGAATGTGGCCTTGTTAGTGAAGACAGGATGGGAAATGAGCCAACCAAGCAACAATATCTGGCACAAGCTTCTATCCAAGAAATATTTGAAATAAAGCGTCTTCGAATTAGCAACCAAAAAGGTAACTGACTCGAGTCTCTAGAAAGGAACTCTAAAGACAAGACCATTACTGAAAAAAGGTGCATGTTTCAAAATTGCGAATGGTTTGTCTGTGAGAGATTGGCTAGATCTCTAGATTCCGACTCTGGAAAACTTTAAACCTATCCCTCTCACCCACACAGTCGATCTCTCGACTACCCTCAAGGTCTTTGACCTGATCTTTCAGAATAATAAATCTTGGAATATCCCAATGTTAACATCTTTGTTCCAACAAGAAAGCATAAAGGAAATCCTTAAAATTCCTTTACCCAACTCCGATCATACTACAAATTGTGCTATTTGAACTAAAACCCAAAATGAGATTTTCTCTGTTAAAAGTGCCCACCATCTTGTATCAACTATTGCCAACTACTCCAGAGAAGCAATCCCGGATATTTCATGGGGAAAAATCTAGAAACTCAGGATCCATGACGGCCACAAGCTCCTTTTATGGAAGATACTTTGAGATATTTTACCAACAAGAGAGCGCCTTAAAAGGTTCATTCCAAGCATTCCTTCCATAAATTGCCCACTCTGTGATGAGAAAGAAGAGACTCTCATGCACCTATTCATCAAATGCCCCATAACAAGAATTCTCTGGAGTTGTAGCAGATGGCCTTTAAATCTATCTTCCCTAGCGGTAAATTCAATGAAGGATTAGTTCTAATTTATTTTATACCCCTAGAAAAAACTCAGTCTTACCTCCCAGGAAGAATACCCCTTCAAAATTTTTGCTGATCTGATCCTAGATTTTATCTGGAGGCTTTGAGATGACAAGTCTATAATCACAAGGAACTCTCTCTTCACAATCTTTCACAATAGTTGAATCTCTCTTATCAAGAAAATCTGCATGCATGGAAAGAAAAACTTGAATCCAACGTGGTGAAGGAATGGTAAAAACCTCTCACAAATCAAATATGCATATCCTTTGATGTAGCAGTCAGGAATTCTTTCTCCTTGGTTTCGGCTGTAAGCAGAAACTCAACAGGAGAAGTCATCAAAATCTTGACCGAAACAAATTTTACTACTACCCCGGTGATTGCAGAGGCACTTGCGGTAAAGTTAGCTCTTAAAATGGCGGAACACCTCAACTATCCATTTATCTCTCTAGCTGGAGACTCTCAGTTAGTGATTTCTTCTATTTATAAAGAGTAACAGATCTGGCAAATAGCACCAATTTCGAAAGATATTGCAAACTCTTTGAAATCTCACATGGGTTGGAGTTTTCACAAGATTGATCGATCCCAAAATCGATTTGCGCACTCGGTTGCGCAACAGGCAGCTACAAACTCTTTGTTTGGTAGCATTCCATTATAAATTATTCCTTCTACTATTTTGTATATCGATAGTGGGAAAGACCCTCCTTAGTCGTTTGTAATAATTTATATTTTATTTATAATATTCAAGCTTACTTAAAAAAAAAAATGTGCCTCATGAAAAAAATTTCGTGTATCTATTAATTTTTTAGAAATGATATTTGTAATCTTATAGTGTGTAAATTTCATGTAGGTCTTTAAAAAAGTGAGCAAATCTGTAATCTACATAAAAAAAAAAAAGAAGTTATTTTTTAATAATAGACTCCGCTTTTTTAAAAGAGTACACAGAACTTACACGCTCTAAAATTATATCTAACATTACTCTCTTCATTTGTATGCTAAAAATCCCCTCCCTTTTTTTCATAAGTGGGGTTTAGGAAAGAATAATTCGATTCAATGCATTGCAGTATTTGCAATATTGACTCACTTTAATAAACTAGGGTGCCTTTACACTTTACAGATGAGAATAAAGGACTATTTTTCACACTAGCTCCGAATAGGCGTGACAAAAAAAAAAACTTGGTAAATGTATAGGAAGCGACAAAATTCACCAGCATTTGTTCTAAAGTCACCTTTAATTTGCCATTCCATATTATGATTCTTCCTGAGGCTTCACCACCAACCCCAACAATATGTTCATCTCCTAATTTCCGACTTGACTTTGTGATTATCAAAGTTCATCCCCCAGCTCTAAATTTAAATTCACTTTTAATCATCCTATGATTTTAGCCTTTTGATCAAAGTCAAAACTTTGGTTCGAATTGGAGTTTTTCGTAAGTGCACTTCCGATAATTCAAATAAAAATCATCTGAAGGTTTCAAAAAGGTAAACATAGTTCTCCGATGACTCCGAAAGTATAAATACAGAGTTTCAAACCCAGAATGTCTAGTATATAATGCTTGCCCCAGGATCACTACGTCTCCATGTGGGATTTATTGCACAATTTGATTGATTGTATAAGTGACTGGGGATTGCAATAACATTATTTGCTGGAAGAGAGAGAAAATAAATGTGTGATAAATGTTTCATCACATTCTTCGGTAACTCATCCAAATTCATACTATTCAAAAGGATTGCCTATATTTCCCAGCTGCCTGAGTGCACATCATCAAAAGCCCAGAAGAGATGGAAAGTGTGGCTCCTGAACTTTATTTGGAGACACCATCGTTCTCTCAGCCATTCAAAATCTGCATAGATTGTTGGAGACTTGGAAGGAAACCATTCTCCAACAAATCGACAATGCAGGCTCTATCAGTGTGATCGTCAAATCCACTTTTGATGTAAAAAAAGAAATCGGAGCCGCCATAGAGAAAAGAAGAACCCCATGGGCTACGAGTAAGATAAGGAAAGGCCATCTAGCCCATCCTTTTACTAAATTGGATTTGGAAAGCACCACGAGCTGTACACTCAACAGCTAATTGTCAGCCCATCTATTCCAAATTGGGTAGAGAAGTTTGATCCAATAACTTTTTTTGTCTTTATAATTATTAGGTATAATAAATCAACTCATGCACTAGTGTATGAGAGGATGGATAACGAAAGATAAATGGTATTTGCAGTCCTACGATATGTGTTAGATATTTAAAAAAAAAAGGTAAATAAATCTGGAATCCATATGAGAAAATTATTTTTTAATAATAGATTCTACTTCTTTTCAAAATTGATACATAAGGCTTGTATACTTTAAAACTGTATCTACAATTACTCGTAATGAAAACCATAATGAATTTTTTTTTTTTAAATGTAATATAGAGCATCTTTTCGGACCGATGAGAGAAAATTCTTGTCTATGAAGTGCCGAGTATACTTGCAAGCGACTTGTGAAACTCTTCACTTTAAGATAATATTATAGTGAGAATTATTTTATATAAAGTGCTTGTCTACATGATACTACCACACACACACACACACAGAGGAGAAAATAAATATACTATAATTTGAAATATCCAAAATAAATAATTTATTTTATTTAATTAATAAAATCTAACATGTGAACCCCACATCACATGAGGATGATCAATGCAAGCGGCAATCGGACTTTTGTGGGCCGGGCTCAATCCCCAATCGAATAATTAAAGGGGAAGAGACAACCGACAAAAATGGCAAAATTGTGGTTTCCTTGATTTAAGTTATTTTTACAGGTATTTTTACAGGTAGAAGTGTAAATATTTTTTTTTATAATAGAAAATAATTTAAATTATTATTTTTTATTAAAAAAATTATTAAGTATAATTTTTCTTTTCCTTTGCAACGTTCCCCATCTATTAAGTTCTCGTTTGGATAGTGAGATGAAAGGAGATAATTTTAGATAAAAGTTAAAAATTGAATAAAATATTGTTAAAATATTATTTTTTTAATATTATTATTATTTTAAAACTTAAAAAAGTTGAATTGTTTATTATATTTTATGTAAAAATTTAAAAAAATTATAATATTGAAATGAGATAAAATCGTTTCTGTATCTAAACGATGCCTAAAAAGTGCAATGGAGACAAATTTATTTGGGTGATGTGATCACCCATTACCTCTAAACTTCCTTGTTTGTCCAATTTTTTCCTACCCTTTTTTCTTTCATATTTATTCCTTGTTATAAATAATGAACAGGTCTTTTCAGCATCTCCACTTGTTTTTTAGAACACAATGACCACTCAAAACACTGAGAATCCTTCTTCTTTTTGTGTCTTCTGTCCTTTTTTTTTTTTTTTTTTTTCTCTGGACTTTGAGAATCCCCTTCGTCCTTGGCCTTAGAAAATTCCCTACGTGTGTTTGACTCCCCACTTGTTGGTATTACCACTTTTAAATTGCTTTAAGACTTTATGCCACACCACAAATGGTTCGTATAGTTTGTCCTCACGAACAAGTACTAAAACTAGCATAGAATAGAGGAAAACGGGTACTACTTTGATTATTCATATGACAACCAAGCATGATTGTTCATTTTTTCTGTATGTTTGTGCATTGGATAATTTGTTAACCACTTGTTCATAGGAAAATTATTCGTGCAAATGATCCAGACATACAAGTCTTTTGGAAAAAGACATAAAAAAGATTCATTTTTTTTATGATGGGTTTACTTTTTTTTCAAAGAGCTTATACTAGATTTGCAAAATCTAAACTCCTTTGCTATTAGGTTTTTAGATTTCCGGATAGGTGTCCTACCGTTTGGTATGTTGTGTGTATATATATATATATATAAGTAGACTCCACATAATTATTTTGAAAAAGAGTGAGATCTACTATTAAAAAATTAATTTTTTCATATGGGTCATGTTTTATTTATTTTTTTCAAAACAACTACACGGCGGTTCCAAATATCTTTTTTTATAATTTGTTCATAAGATGTAGAGGTATTTTTTATAAGGTATAGGATGTGAAGTGGTGAATATATATTTGCTGATGAGAAGAATTATATATATATATATATATATATATGTTGAAAACTAGGTAGGAAAAGCACATAAAACTTACCTTTTGTCATCCTCCTTGTGTTTGTAGTGTCAATGTGTACGAGCAATGCTACACAATCTTTCAACTTCTACACACCATATTTTTTAAAATTTTTAAATTTTTAATATTTTTTTTAATTTCTTTTTTTTTAAACTAATTTAATTCTTCTATTCATTATTCATATATTAAATATTGGTAAAAGAAAAAGATAATAAAAATTAAAAAAAAAATGTGATTTGTGGAGATTATGTAAATAGTAGAAGGTTATATAGATTTTTCGTCTTTTCATACTAGAGATAAGGCTCGAGTTCAACCAAAAACAAACATGAAATTTAATAATAATAGTGGTACGAGTACCAAAACTCAGTTAACAAATTTTGGATTTTTTTTAATTTGAAAAATACTTTAGCCACAAATGGATTATATAAAAGTAAATTCATAAATTGATGTAGTTTGATATAGTATACCAGATTATAAAATTATTTTTTATTATAAAATAGATCTAACAGATTCCATGAAGTCACATCAATTTATGGATTTACTTTGTACAATTTCTCTGTATTTGTAGCAGTCAACTTTTAATTTTTTTTTTTACATAATACTATAAGAACCCTTCGTCAAGAAGCAAGTTTCATGGAGTATATGATCTCTTGGTCATGTTCTTTCTATAAGCAATTATCAGCACTAAAGTTACTTTTTCTTATAGTTAAAAATCAAAATCACTTCAATTCATAAGTTGGTTTTGACATCGGACCTATTAAAAGTGACGAGGAAGTAGTTGGTATACTAGGGTTTATGTTCTTGTTGGAAAAGAAAAGGGTCTCTCAATCTAATTATATAGTTTTAGCCAGTGACACGTAGTGACTGCGATTGTAAACATTCTCCATTATGCACTTACTTGTATTAGTAAAATATACTCTCTTATGAGATTCATTGATCTACTAGTCCTTCTTTTTTCTTTCCTTTGTACACTTTGCATGCATGTACTTTATGTCAATTATTTTCCAATACAAAAAGACATACTTCTTTTAATTAAACTAGAAATATGAAATTAATAAAAAAGAAAAAGTGAGCAGGTTTGTCCAAACTTAGTGCCTTTTTCTTTTCCATTTTCATTTAAATGAGATTTTTTGGTCTATTTTCTTCAGATTTGTTTGGCGAGCGATTAAGCATGATCACTTGGGACTCCTAAAGTGGTGGGAAGTGGGAACTTGGGGGAGTTAAAAGAGGCGGCCTTTAGCTTATCAGAGAGCAAAAGGCGAAAGAAGATCACAATATATCTTCCACCCATAAACCTCTAAAGCAAAAGCTAGCCAAACCTAATTTAGGTGGTTTGTTTTCTTACGGCAAGGCATATAATATATATCACACTCATACGCGCACACGTATGCATGCATGCGTCTTAGATTCTGTTTAGATATAGAAACGATTTTATCTCATCTTATTATTATATTTTTTTAAAATTTTTACGCAAAATATAATAAATAATTCAATTTTTTTAAATTTTAAAACAATAATAATATTAAAAAATAATATTCTAATAATATTTCATTCAACTTTCATTTAAAACTTTTCCATCTCATCTCACTATCCAAACAAGACCTCAAACCAATTATCTCAATTTCTGCTTGCATGAAATTGATGTTTACTCACTTTTTACTTTAGGAAAATGATTTTGTGCAGATCTAAAACGTACACGGCTTATACATGCCCTTTTTTAAAAAAGGTAGAAGACATTACTCTTTGAGTCTTGACTTAACGATGGTTAATTTCATGAACTCAAGATCATGTACAAGCTAGGTATCATCACTAGCTACTACTGATTTTAAATACTAATTACCTTCTTGGTCATTAAGATTGTAATCAATTCGGAAAAATTCAATATCTGTTTCGTTTGTTACGTTGCTTGTGAATATAAAATTATAATTTATTATTAAACGATATAATTTTTATAAAACTTTATTTGACTCATACAAATTTCAATAATTTTGTAGTTGTTATAATTTGAAGTATTGTTTTTGATATTGTAATGAGAATATTTTTATGTATTCAGAAAGTTAATTAAGAGAAAATCATGATTTAATTCTATTGGTATTTTTTTAATCCTTATATAGATATAAATAATTGATATATATGTATATATTTATATATAAACTATAAAAAATATATATGAAAACTCAAATTTTTCTTGTTAAAATTTGCAAATAAAGTTATAAGTACGTATATTATTATTGTTTATATATTCTTTTTATTGTATTGCTTTCTGAAGCTCTAAAATTCTAAATAATTATATATTAAGTAATTAATGAGATAAGGAAGTTGTTATTGAAAATGGAGTTTTCGAATATTCGCAGCATTATAATATATTAATTAATTGGCTTCAAGAGGACAAAGAAAAACTACTTTGAATTTAGAATTATTTACCTACCTACATAAAGTTCGTGGGACACTGATGAACAACCTACATTCTGCATCATTATATACTTCGGGTCTTTACTTTGCATGCATGCGTACAAAAATTACCTGTGCATGATCACCTTCCAAGTCGGGCTCTCCCACCAATCAAGACCATCCACGTAATTATACTTTACAATAAATTGTACTAAATAATGTATATATAAATCCCCCCCCCTTTTTTTTACATCTTTAAATATTTTTAAGAAAAAAAAATTAATATACTAATAGTCATTTCCTCAATTATTAAAATTTTTTTTTTATATAAATAAATACATAAGCAGTCAAAATGAGTAGACAAATAACAGGCATAAGTCTCGCACAAGTTTTTTATAAAAAAAATTGACCACAAAAATAAATAAATAAAAGTAATTTTTCATACTTTTTCATAATGAGGTCTTATTTTTATTTTTATTTTTTATAAAAGACTGCACAAAATTTATATATCTAAAACTTGTATATACACTATATATATTCGAATTGTCACAATCGTACTAATTTCTTAGTTCCGAATATTTTACGCATAATATCACTAGAATCAGAAACTTCAAATCTTTAAGATATCTCCTTGCCCTTTTCTTAATGTGGCGATACAATCGCATGCACCACCTAGAAGTTGTCGAAGATCATGTCTTTTTTATTCTACAAGCAATTCATCTATGTTCTTCCATTACCAAATGTGAATTTGGAAGCAATGAAAATAAAAATATCTTTTCATATGGTCAAAATAGTCAGCTATAATGTATCTTCACATATTACAATACGATCTCGAGAAATATGAGTTCAACAATTCATTCATCATTTTTTTTCCTTTAATTTGGATCGTGCAAATATTTCCAAGTTAAGGCATTAATTAATTTTTTTTATAAATTCTTATTCTGAATATTTTATTATTTTTAATAATTTTTACATAATTTTTAGGAGTTTGGTTTTAGAATTATGAATGTAACCACCAAATTTACTCTTATATAAGGTATTTTTTCGTCATAAATGAGAGTTATCAAGAAATTTATATATCGTCTTTCTTCTTAAAAAAATGAAAACTTTTTTCTAAATATTATAGTGGTTTAAGTGGGATTTCTTATTTTACATTGACCTACTTATATCGTATTTATTTCAAAATAGATATTTGATTAGGGAAAAAAAAAAGTTCTAAATCATAGCATGGTTGAAATGGGGAGATGCCCTTCCATCGATTAATGATGTCATCCAAGGCTGTCATGGACTCATGCGTGACATTATGGTGGGCGCACGTTAAGCGGAGGTGTGCGAAGGTTAACTGATTTTCAATCATTGACTTTCTCTCTCTTTGTGTGAAGACTTTCGCCGAGTTCCTCTGCTTTTAAGTGGGAACGCAGCGACCTGAGGGACGTTAACGGTTGACTGTGGCGTTCAAATACTGAACCATTAGTTTTTGCATTCTTATTCTTTCTTATAAATATTTTGTTATCCATATTTTATGTTTTGTCCTTATGCATATAGTTAATTCGGTTCGGTTTCTTTAATCTGTAGTCCTTATGTGTAGCTTTTGGTTCTTGTTTGTTTCCGGGGAAAAACGTTATTAAATTCGCTGAAGCTGAGCTTAAATACAGTTTGAAGTACAAAATTAGGGCTTCCTGAGCTGGATTTGGAGCTTTCCACTTCAATCAAAACTAGGTCTGTTTCTTCGTTGTGTACCGACCATATTCAGCTTTTGCTCTGTTTTTCCCCCCCTCTCCTGACACTGAAACTGGATCTTTCAAAAGAAAAATATGTTTTTTCCTCGGTAGAATTGTGTCTAATTTGAAAAGTTTTTTTTTTGGTCAGTTTTTGTTGAAGGGCATGTGGATTTTGGCGCCATTTTGCTGCAAAAGGTTATCTGGAGAATGCTGTGAAGGGTAAGCACACGTTGGTAACGTGTTCTTATGAATCGTATCTGAATAGTGTACATGTTTTCAGTTTTTTTTTTTTTTTTCTTTGATTATATAGTGGAGGGAGTGCCAATTGCTACTCTTTTGCTTTGCAATTTACAGATTTATAAGAATAGTCTGTCTTGCTCGCATGTGTAGATGTGCGCGCGCGGACTGTTCTTAATCTACTGTCCTGGGGCTGATTGAAATAGGAAGCTAACAAATCTTTCTCATGCATTTTGCTCTATGTTTAGAATCTAGAATAGTGTCGAATTGGCTATGAACCAACAAATAGGACGTAGTTACTTAATTCAGTCCGATGGTTTGACACAGATGACGGGCTTCAGCCCCGTATTGGAGAACAATTCTAGTTTGCTGTGGGCGCCTTTGTGCATTTATTTATTGAAAGGAGGCACTTTTTTCGAAATTTAGCAAATGATTGTTAGGAAGTTTGGTTTATGTGAGATCAATACATGTTTTTACATTTATTGGATATTCTAAGGAGGAAACTTTTGTGTTAGATTGTTAGGAAGTTTGTGTGAGAAGATAGGAAAAAGCTTAGCCAAGTATCATTAGTTTTTGGCTAATTTTGAATCTGATTTATCAAAGATATCGATCTCCATTTCGCATTTTCGGGATTCATGTTGAGGCAAGACAGTGGAGGCTTAGGAAGCTTTAATGGGATTTTCATAGGTTGGCATTGGAGAAGAAAAGCAGGGTCTGGTAACTAGCCTTGACTGTTACCAACTATAGGATGTATTGATAGGTGATATGGTTTCTAGGAACAGAGATGTGATCAAAGAATGGATTTAAATCTCCAGGCACAAAAACCTTCAGCTTTCAGTCATTTAAATTTTAATCATGTTTGGAGGGCACCTAACGAGAAGTACTAAACCATAATTACTGCCAATATGGGAGAACCACTGTTTCCTTTGGAAAATAATCGGTGAACTCTTGCATCTATTCCTCCTGCAGAATAAGTATGATGTGGATTATTTTATCCACATAGGAGCTGCTTTGCTTCCCGCTACCTGTATTGGACTATTATGTTAATGCTTGCCGCCACTTATTTTGCACATACTTAACCAGGTATATTGAAGAACCTTATGTAAATTGTGAGGGAATCAACATATTTGATGGATTTTTGGGGTTTATTAAATGGTACTAATTATATTAAATTGGCTTCTACTGTTCAGGGAGATCTTACAGCTATTTGAACTGAGGCAAATGCACAAGCATGACAAAGATTTACTCCCTCTGTGCCACATTAGATGAAAATATTTAAATACAAAACATTATCCACTAAACTTCACTGAGTACCCCTTAAATTTGAAACCGCTTTTACAAATTTGATGTTCGCCAATTTTGATCTGCATTTCTTAGCCTATATTAGGGATATTTTAAAGAATGAAAAAAGAGATACTTCACCATTATCTTGCTAGATGCTGAAACGCATGGAGTACAACTGTAAATGCAAGCTTAGGTTCTGGTATAGGGTATTGTGGGCAGATCATCTTCTTTACATCTTTCTGTTGCGAGCATTATTTTTTCTAATGATTGCGATAAGTATGGACCTTTGGGATTCATCCTCAATTCTTTAATTGGCTTCCTGAGATAAGGAAATTTACAATCTAAAAGCAACAATGATCTATATCAGTGGATGCTTTAGGCTCTCCACTTCTGGTTTCAATTTTGTCATAAACTTTCCATGTCTTGACAGTAAAAATTTTAAAAGTTCAAATGTTTATGTTGCTTATCAATGTCTCATGAGTTGTGAAAATAACAAACTTGCAAGTTCATTTACAAGTCTCCTGGTGTCTCAGTAGGCAATTTAATAAAATTGTCTGCAGACACTCACTCATTATGTAGTCTCTTCAACAAGGCTGGGTATATCACTTACACTTTTATGCTGTGTTTAAATGAGATAATTTCGATCAGAAATACTGCCTAGTTATCCATGTATGGCCAAACTCTTGAATCATCATTTATGTTCTGGAAAACACTGACAGACAACTGTTACAAATATTCGTATCACTCATTTCATTAGTTAGAAACAATGTTTGCTGCTGCAGGAGAGTTAATAAAAGTTTTCATATTTCTTTTTTGTCTTTTCCTTGTTAATCAAAGGTTATGAGCTCTGCATCAATTCAACCTTTCACCTCGAGAAGGATGGGCATATATAATCCGTTCCAACAGGTTAGCGTGTGGGGAGACACCTTCAAAGGTGATAGTAGCCCAAATACAGGTGCTTCAACAGTTCTACAGGTGGATGCTGGAATGCACAACAAGGTGAAGAAACATGAAACTGAAACTCCTTGTTTTTTGATTTAGAGTTCTTTTATCTGTTACTGAACTTTTAACAATTTTCTGAAATGATCTGGTAGTCTGAAATTATTTCTCAAGAATCAATGGGACCTTCCAGAAATGATGAAGGAAACAATTCTGCTGATAAGGTGAAGAAATTGCACCATGTGCTCTCTCTCTCTCTCTCTCCTCTCTCCATGTCCCAAACTTTATAGGTAGTAAACCATATATCTGCCTATATTCATACTTATCAAGCAAAGTGCACAATATTATCATCAAGTTAGGAGAGCATTTGATTGTGCATGGAATTTCATTAAGGAAAAGTTGTACTTTTTCCAGTGCCAAACAAGAATTTGCTACTTGTATGGATTTTTTATCAAGAATTTGTTACCACGCTTGATTATAATTCAATTACGTGGTGTTCACTTTGACAAGGGTACTTGTGGGCACGTCAGTGTCACGTTGTGATATTGAGCAATTAATATCTTATTTAAGTGGGAAAATGTAAATGTACATATCTATGTACAGGTAAAGAGACGCCTGGCACAAAATCGTGAAGCAGCTCGTAAAAGTCGTTTGCGGAAAAAGGTGAAAAAATGCATTTGTGTAATAACTTCATAGTTGGAACTTAGACAGCTCATTAGGTTCCAAATTTTGATTATTTTTGCCATAGGCCTATGTGCAACAGTTAGAAACAAGTCGATTGAAGCTGGCACAACTGGAGCAGGAACTTGAGAAAGCTAGGAAGCAGGTTAGGTGAAGCCCACCAGTTTTGGTTTTTCCCTGTCGTCTAATATCTCTGTTGATTGATCATGAGTTGAAATTCAGTATTTATCTAATTGTCACCGAATGCCTGATTGTAGGGTATGTACGTACAAAGTGCACTAGATACAAGTCATGTAGGATTTTCTGGAAATGTAAACTCAGGTTTGTGATTCCAACTACTGGTAATTACCATTATATGACAATAATAGTAACTTGATAGCAATATATACTAATGTACCTAATGTAGAACTCTCCTTGTGATTCTGAGTGTATTAAGTGAAATGAATAAAAAAAATGTATATATGTTTTTATTTAAGGACATAACATTTGAAATTTGACATGCTGTGATATGTTCTTTTTTATTACTTTTTAGTCAACTTTTTAGTTGACCTTTTCTCAACTATGGATCTTGCAGGCATTGCTGCATTTGAGATGGAATATGCACACTGGGTTGAAGAGCAAAATAGACAGATTTGTGAACTGAGAAGTGCATTGCAAGCTCATATAACTGAAATAGAACTTCGTATGCTTGTAGAGAGTGGCTTGAACCATTATCATAGTCTTTTTCGTATGAAAGCAGATGCTGCAAAGGCTGATGTATTTTATTTGATGTCCGGTGTGTGGAGAACATCTACAGAACGCTTTTTTCTTTGGATTGGAGGATTCCGCCCATCGGAGCTTCTCAACGTAATAAGTAGTTCATTCAATATCTCAGTGCTTAATGGATGCTTATGTGTTACTGTTTAAACAAATCACACCTTCATCTACCTTTTTTTTAACATTTCTGATTGACTCTATTTACAAACCATTATCTGTATTATCACCATGGTGGCTTAATGTCCAAACCTGTGCTAGGACTGTATGTATCGACAATCTAACATTAACCCAGCATATTATGGGAAAGGGTAAAAAAATTCATGCAGCACACCGACATCTAGCATTTTGAGAAGAAGTTTGCAAGGAGAAGTTGTCACATATTCTTCAACATCTAGCATATTATGGGAAAGGGCTTACTGTCCAAT
This sequence comes from Juglans microcarpa x Juglans regia, assembly GCF_004785595.1. Classification (NCBI taxonomy): domain Eukaryota; kingdom Viridiplantae; phylum Streptophyta; class Magnoliopsida; order Fagales; family Juglandaceae; genus Juglans; species Juglans microcarpa x Juglans regia. The sequence goes on from NC_054599.1 coordinate 3,908,822, forward strand.
GCTGTTGAATGATAATTAGTAAGAGTAAGATGGTGCAGAAAAGCATCGCATTTCGGACATTATGGATGTTGGTGGTGCCTTATAATTTTTACACCATCAAATAGCAGGACATGCCACTTTACTTTGTAGCTTCATGAGTTGTGCATATAGTTTTTTTTTCCCGTCAATTCTTTTTAACAAGTGTTTAGTTGTGTTATCATTGACTATTTGATGTTCCAGAATATACATTAGCCAAGTAGAAACAGTTTGATATTATGCTGAATTGCTTCACCACATCTGATATGATTACATCACTTTGATTCATTTTTTTGGCAGATCATCAGGCCACAATTTGAGCCTATGACTGATCAACAAGTTCTGAATGTATGCAACCTCCGACAGTCATCTCAGCAAGCAGAAGACGCCCTCTCACAAGGAATGGAAAAACTCCAGCAGAGTCTGGCCCAGAGCATAGGAATTCAATCAGTAATTGCAGGTAATTATGGGTCACAGATGGCTGCCGAAATGGAGAAGTTGGAAGCACTAGAGGGATTTGTGAACCAGGTAATATTAAAGATGGCAGTGCTGAATAATTTTAGTTTACCTCAGAAATTTGAATTGGATATAGCACAGCTAACTCACTATGTCGAGAAAGCTTCCGTAAATTCAAGCTTGGCTTCTTGAAGATGTGAGAGACTATTGGGTCTTTAAATGAATACAGAACTGCCAGACCTTTGGGCTCTTAGACTAAGGCCACATTTGGATGTTGAGATGGTCCCGATCCATCTCATCTCATCTCAACATCAAAAAACTAATCATTACAATTTCAATTTCAAATCTTCAATTTTTTCATCTCATTATTACCTAATCATTACAATTTTCTCAAACTTCCAAACAAAACACAAAAAACAATTCAATTTTTTCAAATTCCAAAACAAAAATTATATTTTAACAATATTTTAACTTTATAATATTTTTATTCAACTTGTTCTCTTTGCTTTTCCAAAACCTCATAAAATATTTTAACTCAAACCATTTCATTACTATACATAGATTTCTCATCTCAAATATCCAAACAAGGCCTAAGCTACTCTATATATTCATCCACCGATAATGTTAACTATATAGCTCAATTATGTTTAATCATTCGGGGAAAGCAAAACCTGCGTTGAGAATCTAACTATGATGAAACAGATATTCAAGGTTTAGGATCAAGGTTTCTGTATCTAGACTTTCTGTAATGATTACCATTTCTATATGTGCAGTACCTTTTTTAATTGAATTACTGACTTTTTCACTCGACTCTTCTACAAAACAGGCAGATCATCTTCGGCAACAAACTCTGCAGCAAATGTCTCGCATCCTAACAACCCACCAAACAGCTCGAGGCTTGCTCGCCTTGGGGGAGTACTTTCATCGTCTTCGTGCTCTCAGTTCACTTTGGGCTGCTCGTCCTCGTGAACCTGCATAGTGTAGCTAGCACCTCTAGAATCACCTAATTTAGGTAACACTACATATAGGTTGTTGTTGCCACCCTCAGCTGCAAAAGGAATGAATATCGCACTTTTGTTTCAAATCAGTTTCGATAACTTGATAGGGTGTAAATATAATTTTCAAGGTTGTGTATCAAGTAGAATATAGGAAATCCGAGTTTCCCTACAATGCGTGTTGTAAGCTATGATGTGAGTATTGAATAAAACGAAAAACAAGAACAAGAGTTGCGAGCATGCTGGTCATTCAGCAAACATAGAAGAGAAACTGTTGAACAGAACAAGATTTTTTTTCTATTTTTCTTAGTAGAACATGGAATAGACATATACTAATCAACACTCTATCATAGGCGCAACTAAAAAGAGTAGAGTCCCTAGAAGGCTCAAATCTGTCTTTAACGGAATCACGCCGGCATTGCCTCTGCATCAGTTCGATTTCTACTCTTGCCTGAGCCTACTGCACCTTGGGCTGATAACTCTCACTCACAAGAAACGAGTTTTGTCAACCCCTCCAAATCTGGAACATTCTCCAATTCTTTCTCCGTCCTTAATATCTCAGTAACCCATTGCGGAATGAATTCACCATTTCTGGCTCAAACAGCACCCACCATAAGTATTCTGAAAGAGCAATAAATCGGATCAAAACGAGAGAGAGAGAGAGGACTACATGCAAGCATTAGAAACATCGAAACGAGGTTTGAAGAAACCCAGGAGTTAATTCTTTTAAAGATGAAGAAGATCCATCCCAATATGTACACAACACAACCAATCCTTCGTTGGGAGTTCTGCTCTGTTATTGCAGTGTGATGAGGAAATGGGCAAAACGGTAATATTGAGGCGTATCTTACAAAGGAATCCAAACCGTCAACAAAAAAAATTAAACATTTCAGAAGAACAAGACGACAAAAAAGTCCTAAAATAGAATGCGTCTGTCGTCTGTGTGCGTGTGTCTATATATAAATATTAGGTCGGAACAACGTGTAAATCATATTTGTCTAATTTGATGAAATAATTAATTTAAAAAAAATAGTATATATTTCATAAAAAGGTTGATTTCAATCAATAATTTAAGACATATGAGAAAAAATGTAGATCTTTGTATGGAAATTTCTTTTATGCGCAAACATGATTCCCTGTAGATCTTTGTATTGTTGCACATTAGGTTTGATTTTCATAAATCCCCTATCTATGATTCAATCTGTGCCCTTTTTTCACAATGAGTTTCCTACATTCTATTTTATTTTTAGTGAAGCAAATAATTAATTCTAAAAAATTTCATACAGATCATATTAAATGAAGCAAATGAGATAGTAAATCTTAGAATAGAACAAATCTATTAAAAGAAATCAATATCACAAGGAAAGGAAATATTCATACAACAAACATACAATGTCACAATTTATCTTGACTATAGGTGCATTTATATAAATATAAAAAAAATTGAATAAAATTTTTTTAGATAAGATAGAAGAGAACATACCAGAAAGTAGAGGACAAACAAAAGAACAGTACAAATAAAGGAAATTGATAACAACCGGATTGACAAACAGTAAAATAAGAGCAAAAGTAACAAATCTATAAAAAAAATACATTAGAAAACATTATATCTATATTAATAAAATATATTTTCGCACTTTATGAAGATTTATAATTATATTAATAAAATTATTATTGTTAGTTTTAATAATTAAAGATTATTCTGGTGGTGTGCAATATTGGTTAGCAATGTATTTTTTTCTCATTTGAAGCCCAAAGAGAAAAAGAAAAGTCGGCCTAGTTTATCTAGGCCCGTATTTTGCCATGAAGCCCAGCCCACCCATTCTTTCTTCCAGATCCCACTCACTTTTCATATCTTAATGGGATAAAAACACATGTGCCCCATCACTATTTCTTCCGGATCCTTCTTCCCATCTCTCTCTCACTCTCAATATTTCTTTCTTTTTCTTACTTTTCTTCTTCTTCTTCTCTAGTCTCTTCCATTTTCATCTTATATATATATATATATATATATATATATATATATATATATATATATATATATATATCTTTACCTCCCTCAACCCCACTCTCACTTTTCATATTTTTGGCCACATTTGCTCTTCACGGCCGTCTATATTTTTGTTTCCATCGTGAATCTACAGGTAAATGAAGAAGTATTTCCTACAGATCTGAGTTGATGTAGATTTTTTTAACTCGTTTTATTTCTATTTTTTCTTGATCTGAACAGATCTTCATAAATTTGAAGAAATCTTGTTTAGATCTCAGTGTTATTATTATTTTTGTTGCTTGATCTTTTTTTTTTTTTCTCTTTCACAAATTTTGTTATGCTTTCTTATCGGGTTATTTTGTTTTTCATATATGTGGAGACTTTTATATTTTCGGTGTAGGTGAATAAAGAAATCATTTTCATTCCTTATAGATCTGAGTAGATCTGAAAGATTTTTTTTTTTTTTAGTAGATCTGAAAGATTTTTTTTTAACTTTTTTTGTTGTAATTGTTCGTTTAATTTTTCTAAGATCCGAGTGTTGTTTTTTTTTTCGTGTAGAGTAATGAACAAATCATTTTCATTCGCTATAGATCTGAGCAATTATCAATTTTTTTGAACAAATAATCTTCACAATTTCTGTTAAATCATCTTTCTGTCTCTCTCTCACTCTCACTCTCACTCACTCTTTCTTTCTTTTTCTCATCTTTCTTCTTCTCCTTCTCTCGTCTCTTCCCTTTCCGTCTGATATATATCGCTCTCTGTCTACCTCCCTCAAGCCCACTCTCACTTTTTATATTTTTGGCCACATTTGCTCTTCACAACTATCTATGTTTTTGTTTCCATCATGGATCCGTAGGTAAATGAAGAGGTATTTCCTACAGATCTGAGTTGATGTAGATTTTTTTAACTTGTTTTATTTCTATTTTTTTTTCCTATAGATCTGAACAGATTTTCATATATTTGAAGAGATCTTGTTCAAATCTTAGTGTTATTATTATTATTTTTCGCTTGATCTTTATTTTTTTTTCTCTTTCTCTAATTTTGTTGTACTTTCCTATCGGGTTATTTTGTTTTTCATATATGTGGATCATATATGTGGAGATTATTTTTTTTTTCGGTGTAGGCGAATGAAGAAACCATTTTCATTCCTTACAGATCTTAGTAGATCTGAAAGAAATTTTTTTTTTAAACTTTTTTTGTTGTAATTGGTAATTTAATTTTTCCAAGATCTGAGTGCTATTTTTTTTCTTCATGTAGAGTAATGAACAAATCATCTTCATTTACTATAAATCTGAGCATTTATCAATTTTTTTGAAACTTTTTTTTGAAGAAATCATCTTCACAATTTCTGTTAGATCTTTCTATATACTGTACATTGTGTTAGGTTTGAACTAAACCAGTTATCTGTTAAGTGTGCTCCAATGTGTTTTTTTTTTTTTTTTTTGTATTTCTTTAGTAATTTTTGTTTGATTTATCACCAATATATTATCTGTTATTACATATCCTCTTTTGTAGATAAGGCTTTCAGATGCATTTTCCTTATCTTTGCATATCTGCCAATTTTTTTTTCCAATACATTCACAAATTCTGTTAGGTTATGTGTACTTAATATTGTGTTTGATTTTTTGAACACAGTAGTGTCCTTAAACACAAGACCAACGAAGCTAGAAACACAGTAGTATCAAACAGAAAAATAATAAATGAAAAATAGAAAAAAAAAATACAACATATAATTTTTGGATGCCTTTTCTTTGTCTCTACCTATCTGGCAAACTTCTTTTAAATACTTACAGAACACAACTTCCATGTAGATCTTTGCATATATTGTATATTTTGTTTGAAAACAGTAGTGTCCTTAAACACAGTATCAACCAAGCCAGAAACAGAAAAATAATAAAAGAAAAAAAGAAAAAAGAAATAAAAAATATGGTTTTTAGATGCCTTTTCTTTATCTCCACCTATCTGTCAAACTCCTTTTAAATACTTACAGAACATGATTTCCATTTAGATTTTCGCATATATTGTATATTTTGAACACAGTATCAACCAAGCCAAAAAAATAGTATAAAATAAAATGCCGCGAGAAAATAAATAGCACCATACACTTACAAAGATAAGAACTAGAACTTCCAGCTCTGTAAGCCCTTAACCAACAAGACTTGAAAACAAACCACCAAAAATAATCCACAGAAAATATTAAGCACCAGTAACCAAAGAACAAAAACAAAGGAAGTCAAAAAATACTAAACTAAACAATCATAAAAAAAACACTACACTAAACAACCATGCACTCAAATGATCAAACACTAAAAAGTTCTAGTTTTGGAAATTCCTAGCTAAGAACACTTTAGAAGAACTGGGAAAGAAACTGAAAGGAAATCACTAGTAAAAATCAGCATTAAACATTAAAAACTAATAAAAGAAAAAATGGAAGAGATGAGAAGTAAAAAATGCAGAAAGGGTTTTCCAAAAAACCACCTGCAATGAGGAACAATATATAGAAGCAAATAAAGAACACAAGATGAAAACACTAAAGATTTCAGAACTTTCCTAAAGATGAACACAATACATTATCTTTTAAAGTGCAATGTCTCCTCTCCTCCCAGACGTTCTATCACCAATCAAACCACTGCAAAACTAATCAAAAACTGCAAAACCAACCAAACCAGGCATGAGAAAAGAAAAATTTCCAAACAAGATATGGAAAAAAAAAAACCTCTCGAAATCATGCATGCATATGTTTTTTTTTTTTTTTTAGTAACGGGCACAATTTTTTTTTGTAAAGTTTTTTTTACCCACTTAGATGTATTCTTCTTAAAAATCTCTCTGACATTTATTTTATTTTATTTTACTTTGCAGGAAAGTGCAATTTGGAGTATCAGATAAATAAAGTGTTGGTAGAAGACTGACCCAATAACAAGACCATGAACGGGCAGAAGACATGCATGAATTTGATTTTATTTTTTCTAGTAATGATGAAGATTTTTTATACCCACTGATTAAGAATATTTTTTTAATGATTTTTGTGATTTTTTATTTGTTTTTTAGATTTTGATTATTTTTTTTTACAATATTTTTTTAATGTTTTCTTTGTTTTGTTTATTTGTTTTCTAGATCTAGATTTTTAATTATTTGTGATTTTTTTTTTCCTTCTTCCTTGGCAACCACGGTTCTTTTATAAATATTTAAGGATGTAAACTGGCACAATTGCCTATACGCTTGCACTGATGCAACCGGCAGAAGAGAAAAAGAAAAAAATTGTATACTGACACAAGCATAGAGAGATACTAACACAAGAAATTTCCTTCTCCTACTGATACAAGCATACAGAGATCACTGACACAAGCAATTTCCTTTACCATAATTAAAATGATACACTGACTAAAAGAAGTAAATAAAAAAAAGTTACACTGACAAAGTATTCGGGAACATAAAATCACTGACAAATTACACTGATACAAGCATTCGGGTACATAAAATCACCGACACAATCCATCCCCTTTTCCATAATTAAAAGACATACTAAATAAAAAGACATTTATATCCTTATATAACGGACACAAAAGAATAAAGAAAGAAGTACATATACTATACAGACGACACACGGAAAACAAGAAAGTTACCATTCATTACTGTTCACGCGAGATAGGTTCTTATATAATAGAGACAAATATATATATATACATATATATTTCTATTATATAAGTGGCTATATAATGATAATAACGATTTTTCTTGTTTTTTCGTCCATTTGTCTTGTTTTTCCGTCAGCTTTGTTTATTTTTCCGTTATTCGTTTCCTCTTTTTGTCCCTCTGATTCTTCACTTTTATCGATTTGTCTTTTATCCATCAGATTTGCTTTCTTCTCTCATTTCCTCACCACTTTCTCACAAAACTTTCTCTCCTAACACCCCATCTTCCAAATCTCTCTCTAACTTTCCTCCCTCTTTTTCTCTCTATTACTGAACCACGCTACCTGTCTTTTTTTTTTTCATGCCGTTGAAGCTTGTTTGAGGATTGTAGGTTTTTTTTTTTCATGTTTTGATCTTGGTTTGAGGATTGCAGTTTTTTTGCAGGTTCTTTTCTCTATAGTCTTCACAAAAAATGCCCAGATCGACTATGAAGAACTTGCTGGTTAGGATTCAGGAATCTACAGTAAAATTTTAACCATTTTATTTGTTCCAGTTTTGCCGTCATGTTTTAGTTGTTTTCCTTTTTTATCTATCAATTTTGCTTTCTTCTGTTCGCATGTTTAAATTTTGACCCATTTGCTTTGTTTCTTTCTTAAGCTTTGCTCTCTCTCTCTCTCTCTCTCTCTCTCTCTCTCGTTCGCATGTTCTTGCTCTTTGCCTATCTTTATCTATTTGTCCATCACGGATCGGTAGGGAAATGGAGAGATCTTATTCATTTCCTACATATCTGAACAAATCTCATTGTATTTCTCTTTTTTCCCCATCGTTTTGTTATTGTTCTTTATTTATTTTTTGTTCCTACAGATCTTTTGTTGATGGGGTGGCATCACGCACTCGCCGTAAGGAAGACCCATCGACTTGAAAATCACCTTTTGGAGCAGATCTAGCCTCTGGTTTGGCTCAAACCACCATGAAAGTGTCGCCATCACCCACACAGCAAGATGCACCGTGCGATCTAGCCCCCAACACCCTTATCTCTTATGCGTAAATGGTCCAAACGCGAACCACTCACCAAAATTGAAGCAGCAGAATCAGAAGCAGAGTTCATATGGATCAGAGAAACAGTTCCATAGGTCTTCAAAATTGTGAGCACGAGACTGCCACAGAGAGATCTCGTCTCTCTCCTCCTCAGCCCATGGGTTTGCCGCTCTTTTGTCTCCTATCCCTCTATCTGTTTTGTAATTTTTTGTTTGCTCGTGTTTTTTTATTATTCTTTCTTTATAATGATAATTATATTGGTCTGTGTGCTTTGGGTTTTCGTTTTACAAAGCGTAGATTTTTTTGAAATGGGTTTCTTCCGTTTCAGGATGAGAATCTGATGAAAATATATAGCAAAGTCTTCAAATCCCAATTCAAGTTCCCCCTTTGGTTTTCGTGAGAGTCGAAGCGACTGATCTCCAAGCTCCTTGTCCCCGACCCAGATAGATGCATCACAATCCAGCCATAATGCACGTCCCTTGGTTCTGCAAAGGGATTACTAGGTTGGTTCGACCGGTCACTGCCATTGAGATTATCGAAGAAACAACGCAATTAGAGGCCGTGGGGTATAATCACGATTGTGCGCCTCCGAAGACTCCAACATCATTAATCGAAATCATGGAGCAAAGCTTTACAGTCGTCTTGACATAAAATACGGTATTGCAGCAGATTGATTTGGTCAAATAAGTTTGCTACGAGTGAGATAAATGTTGTCGAACCATACAAAAACTTTAATGCTTGTCAATCAACCCTTACAACAACTTTAATCCTTGGTCATCACCTTCTCAATGCGATGAAAGTATCTTTATTATATATTTTAATTTGCTTACTTTTTCTAAATGGAATGTACGAGGTTTACGAAACTATCATTTCTCTTTTTAAAAAAATACATTTAAAATAATCTCTTTATCAAATATCCAATGACAAAAAATAAGAATATAATTACTTCAAAAAATCACTTAGAGCGAAAGTAATTGAGCAATTGTCTGCCTATATGTTAAAGTTTGTATATTTTTAATTTTTTTTTGTTGGATATCAATGTCACTTTTTTTAATTAAATCGCTTGATAGACATCATTAAAAGGCTAATTGGGACCAAAAGCTTACACTTCACACATAAAAATGTTAGGCATAGCTTAAGAGAAAAAAAGTAATCATTTTAAAATTAATTATGAAGAAAAGTAGCTTTGACATATCCATTTTTATACAAAGAGCGGGGCCATGAATATTGAAGTTGCCCAAAGATGTTCTTGAATGTATAGAAAATTTGCCAAAACAATGAAATGATAACCAAACCTGAGAGCTTGTGTAGTATCCAACGTGCTTAAAAACAATTAAGCAGATAATATAGTTAAAATGACTTTCTTTTTATGTACTATCATAATTAAATAGAAAAAGTATGTATTATTAAATGAAAAATGATACTCTCACCCAAAGTTGGGTATTAATTGGATCTCAACAAATTTTGTTATTATTATTATTTTTTTATACTTAGTGATTTGTTTCAGATAAATATATATATATTTATTTATTTATTTTTCACTTTTTAAAATGGGGTTCATGATCTAAGCAATAATAACAAGAAAACAAGAGGGTAAATCCAAGCAGCTCTAGATTTTGTAATATTTATCGGGTTGCTGCATTTTTTTGTTCAATAGTGCAGCAGGCGCCATGAGTCCTACTCATATCCCGACAAAGCTTTATAGCCTCGAGCCGCCAGATTACATTAGTCATATTAGCTATAAGAAATGCCCTGCTTTGTTTTTTATAATCATATTAGTCATATTTGTAAAAGCTTATGAAAATGAAGATACATATCTTTGCAACCCATGGACTTTACTGTTTACACTCATGATCACCCATGCATTTAAATCATTGCAAGGGTAAGTTTTTTTATGGCTTTTTTTTTTTTTGTCTTTTTACATGCATTATGTACCCCATTAAATGGACCACTTAATAGAAGCTTTGTCTTTGTCTTTCTCTATCAATATTAATACATACGGCCACTGAATTAGTAAACTCATTGTACTCCATTTATTAATTAATATTTTGATTTCTCTCTTTCTTTCGATATTAATACATATGGCTACTAAGTTATTAAACAAATACTTGTGAAATCTTGGAGTGGAGGGCTTCAAAACCATCAAAACATTATCTTATCGCTCGCCACACATTGGTTGTCTTTCTCATGTATGCTCATGAGACAAAAAATTATTATTAATAATAAAGTGGACATTTCACTCTTCTCATGATAACTTGACCTTGATTACCACGATCGATCTACTTTACCTGACCTAGATTAAGGTGCCGGACCTATATCTGATTGAAAATTTTAATATTTTGTAAGATAAAGGCGCTATTACTTTTTTTATTAGTTAAAAAAATTATTTTTTAATGAGTTTGTAATTTTTTTAAAAATATTTAAAATGATATAAAAAAGAGAAAAAAAATAACATACAAAAATAAAATAAAATAAAATGCACTTATGGACAGAACTCTCAGGGCCGGCCTAATAGTTCACTTTCTTTAATTCATGTGGACGATATAGTTATTTTATTCTAACATTGTGTGCAATAGCTATATGTGGAATCCAACAACTGTATGTTGAATAAACCGTTATTACATAATCATCATTGTTGAGGTAAAGGCAGATGACGAGGGAAAGCGTCTGGCATTTGAGCGAAAGATAGCAATTGGTCATGTTGTGATTTATAGAGAGAGGACTGGATAGCAACACGAGGTGCACTATAGTCTATCGTCAAAAGCCTACCACTTTCTCTTTCTGATTTTTATTTTACCTCTACTTTCCCCTCAAGGATGGCCGACATGTTGGAAGGCTCCAATATTTATCAGCATTGTCACTACCAATTAAGATAAACATATAACTCGAAAGGATATTATTGATCATCTAGAATCATTATTGTTGAACACCCACCCGTGTATATAAAATATGTCATGTCAATTTATCCTTGATCACTTTTTTAAAAAGAAGTTGCCCTTAAATTAAATCGAGACATCAAAGAAAAGATAAATGATGACGTTCTATATTTGCTAAAATTTATTTTTTATTTTCATTCATTAAATTATTTATTAATCATTTTTTTAAAACCATATTATTTTTGTAAAAAAAAATGTTTCACCCAACTAGGCAACGTGCTTCGTGCGTTACTTCCTACCTAGTGTATATAACATGATAAGTTATAAATATGTTTTTTTCCCATCGTCATTGTAGTTATGGGCCATATTGAACAGGACCAATTGAGACAACATTGAAATTTTTGTGTTGTTGCTGGTTGAATTTGAAGAATATATACTGTGGCTGAGCAACACTTTGATGTTTGTAGTGATAACAAAGAAAGCTTTCATTTTGGTCATGCTCAGTTCCCTTGTTACAATTGATGCATGACATGTAAAAGAATATTTGACGCAAGCTGGTGATGTTTATCTTTGCCTTGATCTAGAATTTTGCTTTCTATATTATATTAGAAACAATGTTTTACACAGTGAGAATGAACAGAAATTTAAACATGGCATTGAGAAAAGTATTTTACCTCCATTGGTTGTAAACTTTTCAACAACGCAGCAACATCACAATTTTGTGTTATTTCTCAAACATCAACCAATGATAAAGATGTGGATGGATATTTCAAAGATTTTGCAATAATACTTTCAAGCATTGAATCATTAATTGCCGCCCTTAAAAATTAAAAAGAAAATTTAATTTAAGAATGAGAAAAAAAAAAGTTTAGATCTTCAATGTATGTAGTTAAGTAACAATAAACTAATAAATTTTTTTTATTAGTTTGTTGTTAATAAAAAATTTCAAAAGAAAATAATAAATTACCTATTTTTGCAATCGAGTCTTTATAAGGATCTAACTCTTCGATAGAAATGAGGTTGTACTTTGGCATTCCTACCTAACCTTCATTCTCTGACACTTCTTCAATGATTATTTTAGAATTTATAATCCATTGATATTCATGACCCTCAATCCTATATTTAGGATCTAAGGGCTTAACATATGCATTTGTAATATAATATGATCGAAAAATCTACAAAGAATAATCCCGCGAATCAATATCTTTACCAAACAACGCTGCTTGGACACGATTTCCCTGTATCATATGAGAAAATATGAATAATTACTTTCTATGATAAAATATAATTATATAGAAGGTAAAAGATATATATAAAAAATATAATGATTTTTTTTATTGTAAAAAAAAATGATAATCACAAAAATAAGTGAAGTACCTCTTGATCGACCAATGTCAAGTTTTGGTATTTCACTGGTGAGTCTTGTCCAGTTCGTTTGGGGGATTTTTCAGCCACAAGTATTTTTATTTTTCAGTTCCTTGTGGCTGGAGAAATATCTTTAATTGATGTATAAATAGTCCTCGTGTTGAAAATTGATAACCTAGAAACAAATTAAATGTATAAGTATAGGATATAAGATATACAGTTAATTAAAGTGCAGACTAAAAAGGAATAGAAAAAGAATTTTTTTTATTGATTGACAAAAAGAAATTAGTAAAATATGTAACACACAAAAAAAAAGTGTAATGAACATCTAATTTGTTAGTAGTGGTTAAAAATGAATTTTAGAATTTTATTTGATTACCTGTATAATATCAATCAGAAGATGCCAAAGTTAATAATTTTGTATACACAATATTTTTTGTGCAATTGCTTTTTGATTCTTTAGTTGAGATTGGCCATATTAAAATCTTGATTGTAAAAATAGTCATAGCTCTTAATAAAGCCACATATAACTATCCATGCGAAAAAAACTGGATGAGGTAAATATATTTCAACAAAATTCAATGTTTGTCATTGTGATTTGTTTATACTCATTCCAAAACTTAATTTAACAGGAAATTGAGTTCGCTTGAATGGATAACCTCTATTTTCATCAGGATTTGGTAAGAATGAGATTTTTGGAATAAATTTTTTTTTTCCCAATGTGACGACCAACTACAATTTCTGCATGAATGACGTTACGATCAAAATTGCGACAGATAAATCGTGTTCCATTGCATAATCCTTCTGAAGGGTTAATGTTCCTAAGTAACATGATTGGGCAATTTTGTTTTAGTAATAACTCATGAGGAGGAAATCCATTTGGTATTAGAGTATTCAAGAAATCTTCCATAACTATCTGTTCAGATGCATCAATCGATTCATTAAAGCTGTAATATCGTTTTAGCTTCCCGAAAAATTCCTGAATTAACAGAGTGTTTATTTCATCAACATAACTATTCTTTGGTATCAATATAACTCGATTCATCATGGTTAAAATATTTACTGAATAATCACAAATATCATGAAAAACAGCATCCACCAAATGATCCAAAGAAATGACATCATTTTCATATGGGATTAACATGGCTGCAGGGATTTTGACATGTTCATCAATTGTGATTGGTGGCATCTCATTGCCTAATTCCAATATATATTTTGAAAAGTTTGAATATAATCTTACATGCATATTTCAGTCAAATGAAATTTTGTTAATGTTGGCCGTAGGTAGGAAGAAACCAAGCTAGCATCAATTTGTTGTTGTCTTGTGCCTTTTTGAACCGCAAGTAGAATTTGGTGAAAATATCCACCAAACACAACCACCTTTCCACCAAAAGATAGTTCTAAATCATTAATGTCTTTCAACATTTTATCCAGTGCTTCTATAGCTTCTTTTCTTGACATAGGAGCTTCATTCGATATAATTAACTTTGCACTTTGTAGTAGTCTTGCAAGCCCACTTTGTTTACTAACACCACATATGACATTTTTGTTAACATCTAACGGTATATTAAACTGTGAATGTACAGTTCGACCACTAGGTAAAATTGATGCAACAATACCAGATGAAACAGTTGCAAGAGCTACTAATTGTTTTCATCTTACTATCGCAAGGAGTGCCTTATATATGAATGTTTTCCCTGTTCCGCCAGGTCCATCAACAAAGAATGCAGTGGTTTCATTTGACAAAACTTTTTCCAAGATAGAATTGTAAACATTCTGTTGTTAACTATTGAGTAGTGTTGATGCAAGAATATATTCTTCCGTGATTGGAACAGCCAATTCATCATCAATTTCTCTAGACAAAAATTCATCTTCATTAAAATGAATGTTTTGGTCAACAAGATGGAACAAATTAATATCTCTACCCATTGATTCAAGTATTGTGAAAATGGAGCGCAAAACTTTTATTCTAACATTCAATAAAGAATATTCAATTAATTAAAAATCAACTGACATCTCTTGTTCAAAACATTCCCAAAAATCTCTTGGATTGGTGGGATTACAATAAAACAAAATTATCGCAAGTAGTCTTATCAAATTGAAAGGCATCTGATAGAGAGAGGCGTCATATAAGCATTTTTCTAAACTATTATCTCTTTGTAATGAACCATGCATGGTAGTTGCTTCATGAAATGTATGGGCCAAAATACTATTTAGTAATATCCGCAGATAATACATTTCTCATTCAAAAGAATTTGTTGTAACAATTTGATCTATCACAATTTGTTTCTTTCGAACAGTCCACATTTTATATTGTTGGCTCTAAACGTAAAACTCCGAGAATTCTTTATACAACAATTTTCTGGCATTCACATCGACTTGATTTGTTACAAAAAATTCTGTTAACATTGTTACAAAAAATTCTGTTAACATTGTCTAATAATGCAAGCAAATCAAAATTAAAAATAAAATTGACCATGTTTTTTTTAAATGAATTTTTGAATAATTATTTTGGATGGTTAAATTAGTATTGTTAAAAATAACAACAAACAATAGCAGTATATTGTGTTAAACAGATGGTTACAATTTTCACTATATACTGAGTTTGAATTTGTTTTAATTTTTAATTCTGATCAACACATTTCTTCTAAATAAATTGTCCTAAGCCGTTGAGTTGCTTTGCCTTGATAATAGTAAATAAGTTGTTAAAATTGGCGGCAAGTAAAGTTGTAAAATTTAAACCCACAATAAAAGATAATAATTACATAGTAATTTCATAATTCGTTTTTCAAATAATAGAAATTTGGTTGAGTACAAAATGTTAAAATACGATTTGAATCCTATCAATTTTGCACAGCAATTTTAACGATGAGAAATTGATTCTAATGTTATTTTGAAAATCCATCACAATTTTTAAAATTCATGAAATTATGTTTAAGAAAAAATATATGTTTGTTCAACAAACACCAAAAGATTCTATGATTCCATGAGCAGTTCGGGCAGTTCAAAACAAAAAAGAAAAGGCGCTTTGTTGAAACAAACGTCCCTATAAACTGTACTCTATACGTTGTATCAGATCTATACAACGTATAGATCTTTCTTATATATAACTTTGGAGTAATTTGTTGATCCGAAATAGAAATGAATAAAAAAATATTACGTAAAAAATCAAAATTATAATCAAAACTCAAAAAAGTTGAATATTAAATAATTTTTTTTGTTTTTTATAAGCTGTATACTATTGACTATTTAGCAATACAAATGAAAATAAGAAAAATAAAACCATTCAGTACATTGGGATGTAAAAAAGAAAAATTACTAGAAACTAAATATATAACTTTACAAATGCATTGAACAAAAGAAGCAATTGCTCCATTGCAACAAAAATCATTATAATTGCTAAAAGTCATTATAAATGCATAACAGAAAATATTGAGAACATTCCTCCATTGCAGGAAAATGAATCTCTAAATGAAAATCGTTTGACTATGTTTTGTCAAACATTTAAGTAGGAAAAAATATTTTGGTGATACAAGCTTCTTATAGATAATAAAATAGATACAAGCTTCTTGTAATGGAGGAACATCCTAAATGTTTTAACTGATTCCATTATAATGTTAGCTCTTCAATTATAATGTAAGCTTCTTATAGATAATAAAATAGATATTTCTTCTATTTACAAATCTGTTTAGTAAAAAACATTACCAAACAGATTTTTTACATGTTGATAACATATTAATTGAAAACATCCTAAACTTCTAAACACTTGCAGCTAGATTTTGTTCCATGCAAGCCAATCCTTTACACAAAAATACAAGATAAACAATCTCTCTTCTAGCATAAGAGTTGGATTATTTATACATTTTACCAGCACATCATAAGTTAGTACCACAACTTAAATCATTAACTAACTGAAAGATTAGTAAAATTATAATTATATCACTGAGGCATAGATAATAATGTCTAAAATTATATTTACCTATCCAAATATGCAGGAGATCAATGAAAGAGCACACAAAGGCATGGAAAGTTCTGATTGGTTATTAGCAAGTTAAAGTTGCAAAAGTAAAAAAATTTATGCAAAAGGCAATGCCTTTTGGGTAAAATATTATTTTATAACTATTGATAATAAAAAGTTATAAAACAAAGACAAACTATGTAATATGTTAATACATATTTGCAACATATAACTATGGATAGAAAATTAAAAAAAAATAATATAAAAGATTTTAATATTTCAAAAGTATTTAAGAAGGAAACAATATTTTGTTCTGAACAAACAAACCCAACAATAAACCGTGTTGAGAACAATGAGTATAAAAAAATAAAAACTCCAACATTCAGCCAAGTAAAACTTCTAACTATGTTAGACAAAAACAACAACTTAAATTTAGTATGCCAAGGAATAAAACTTAAATATATACAAACATAAAAATCATTTCAATAGTAAATCAGAAACTAAGAAACAAAACAGATAAAAAAAAAAAAAAATTAGGAATTACTCCAATATATACATTTAAAATTAAAACATAATGTCTACCGTAAGATCTCAAGTATATTCAAACTAAAATATCTACATCAAAAACATTAATCTCAACGTAACAACAACATCTAATCTAAACAAATAGACTACAAAAACAGTACTTCCAGCTTGCTTGCAGCAAAGATAACCAAATTAGAGCAATCAAAAGCAGATAAGAAATGAAAGAAATTTCAGAACTAAGCCAACACGAACGAAACAAAACAATACAAAGATGCCAAACAACAAAAATGTATAGAAACATCCACAAAGATCTTCAACCATAAAAAGGCAAGAAATGTTCAAATAACTTACAAATCTGAACAGAACTAAACATTTAAACTATGAAAAAAATAATTCAAATGCAAAAATATAATAAATGAAAAACACAACAAAACTAACTCATGGTCTCATATAGAAGCTATATCACAAAAGAAGAGATAAACCGTGGCCTTAAATATAAATAATGGAATGTTAAAAAAAAAAAATTTGAATAAGACTTCGTTTTTCAAAACTGCAAGTATTTAGAAATGAACTCTGCACAATAGACAACTGACAAAAAAAATTGAGGAATTTTAACAACAGAAGGTACAAACACAACACAAATAACCAGAGTTACAAATCTGAATAAAACAACATAACTAAACGTTAAACTAGAAAAAAAAATTCAAATGCAAAAATATAAGAAATGAAAAACACAACAAAAATAACTCGTGATCTCAAACAGAAGCTATATCAAAAAAGAACAGAGATAAACTGTGGTCTCATTTATTAAAACTACAAGTATTTACAAACTGTAATAAATCCAAGGGCATAAAAGACAGTATAAAATGCACAGAAATATAAAATAGAGGGAAGAAATTACTGTAACAACACTGTAGTTCAAAACTCCAAGTCTAATCTTTGTTTTTTAATACAAAACACTCGATCAAAGAATATTAGAAAACATCGAGAGAGAATAAAAGAACGAGGTAGTGTATGATAAAGGATATATAACGGTTTATATAAGTGTGGACATAAAGTAAAGATCCCAAAAGGAAGGACGTACAAAAAGAAAAGTAATAAAACAAGAAAAGACTTTTCCATAGAAAATATAAATCAGATCACCTTTTCTCATTTCCAATACACTGGCGACACAAAAACCTAAAGACTCAACCCATCCTCTCAAGCTGACAAATAGTTCAAATGGTTGGAATTTCTAGAAAATGACAAAAAAATATTTCAGAAGTTGTTTTGGGAACTGAAATCTCAAAAACTGAATGTCCCCCTACATATAAAAATGAAATGAGAATCACCAACCAAACGAAAAAAGAATAGTAAAACTAACAAAACAAAAGGAACCAAGAAACTAAGAAACTGTTAAATTGAATATATAAAAAAAAAAAACAAATCTTGAAAACTGCATAAAAAATATCTACACAATTATTAAGAAAAAATCTCCAAAAAACAATTCTCGAATCCATCAACAGTGACCGACGGACTCAGAGTACTATTAATGCACTGACCAAATGTTGGTACATCCATTCAAAATAAAACCCACACTACACAGACAGAAACATATAGGAAATGAACGAGAAAAAAATACAGAGTAAAATGCACGAAAGGGAAAAAAAGGAAGCAGTAAAATTACTGTAGAAATATTGTAGTTCGTAAATTCACGTTAAAATAATAGAAAAGTAGAAATAAAAAAGAGATAGAAATATTAATAAAACTAATAGAATAAGCATATAAGTATATATATAACAATCAAAAAATCAAAAACCACAATTAAAACAATTACCTAAACTCCAAGAAAAACAACAACAAATTTTGATTACATAAACGAAACATAAAAGCAAAAAAATCATATATTTGATCGACGTTTCCTCCCAAAATAAAATCTACAAACAACAATAACAACAAAACCCATAACTTTCATAAAAATTCATGTAAAAAAAACAAGTACATCATCGACTACGGAATCAAAACTTACACCAAAAATCAAATTCGCAAACAACACTCAACTACCATCACAATAATACCACGGATAAAATACAGGAAGAACACGGAAATGCAACGCACTACAATAATACCACAAAAAACCGTAACTTTGAACCCACAACGGAATTAAACTGAAAATAACAAAAAATGTAAATTTTACTGATAATAAAACAAATCAAACGAAGTGCATCATTGACCACGAGATCAAAGCGAAAAGAAAGAAAAGGACAACATTTCCACCAAAACAAAACCGTAACTTTCAACCCACTGAAAGTCCTCAAATCAAACAAAGTGCATCATTGACCACAACATCAAAGGGAAAAAAAACAAAAAGGATAACATCCCACCGAAACAAAATTGCAACCTTCAACTCACAAAAAGTCTCTAGAAGAGCCAAACAACAACACATTCGAACCCTTCCAAACTCTGCAATTCCTTCAAACCAACCAAAATGCATAACCAAAAATAGTAAAAAAAAAAAAAAAAAAACTAGTAAAAAAACCTCAACTTTGAATTCACAACAACATCTTCGCCGAAACAAAACTGCATCTTTTAACCCACAAAAAATTGCAATTTTGAACCCACAACGGAATCAAACTGAAAATAACAAAAAATGTAAACTTTACTGAAACTAAAACAAATCAAACAAAGTACATCATTGACCACGGGATCAAAGCAAAACAAATGAAAATGACAACATATTCACCGAAACAAAACCGCAACCTTCAACCCACAGGAAGTCCCCGGAAGAGCCAAACAACAACATGTTCGAACCCTTCTAAACTCTGTAACTCCTTCAAACCGACCAAAATGCACCACTAAAAACCTAAAAAATACACAAGACATCCAAAAAAAAAAACTCGAAACCCTTCAAACTCTTCCAAAATCAGTAAGAAAAAACTTCAACTTTGAACCCACAATAACATCCACACTGAAACAAAACCACAACTTTAAACCCATAAAAAATTGCAACTTTCGAAAAGACCTACCAAACATCCACAAAACAAAAAATCGCAACTTTCGAAAAAATCCTTGCTCTTCAACAAGCATCACAGAAAGGGCAAAATGAAAAGAAACACAAACGTCCTACACAAACCCACATAGCAAAGAAATAGATAAGCACCAAGAGTCATACGCAGAAAACGAAAAGGTAAAATAAAAAACAAGCCAAACATTCCAAACAAACCTACACAGAGAGAAAGCAATACGTCCCTAACAAACCCACACAGAGAGCCATATGATGCAGAGAACAGAAAGACAAAATGAAAAACAACCCAAATGTCCCAAACAAATTCATATAGAGAGCCCTACGCAGAGAATGACAAAGAAGGAGAAGATAAAAACCTAGAGGAAGAGAGAGAGAAAACCAAATACAATAGATAGACAAAAGGCCAAATGAAAAGCCATCCAAGTGTATAAACAAATCCATCTAAATATCTACCTAGCGAAAAGATAAAAAAAAAACCCCAACACACGGAAACAAATGGAGAAATGCAAGGATAAAAAAAATCCCAACACACGGAAACAAATGGAGAAATGCAAGGATAAAAAAGACTGAACGAACATGCACGGAAGTAAAAAATAAAATAGGAATTAATATATATACATACATACATACATATATACATATACATACATGCATATCTACAGCTCCTGAACGTCTTCAACCTAGGATGCTAAATAATCAGCATTTTGTAGTAAACAAAATGCCCAAAACGAAACCCTAATTTATTATATTCCGGGTGGGTTCTCAATCTCTCGTTTTACTGTGATATCTGAGTTCAAGACTCTGAGAAACATGAGCAATCTGAGAACAATCTGTCGGCCCCACACTGTCGTCTTCTCTTTCTTCCTAAATTGCAAACAGCGAGCTCGAGCTAGGGCCTCGTTTCGAAATCCTAATCACAAGCCTCGATTCTCGTCTCCGCTGTCGTTCTCTCCTTGGTTCGAGTCCTTGGGTTCAAATGGGACTGAGCCCTGGTTTCGTCTTAGACAGAGGAGGACCCTGGTTAGGGCTTCGAATTGGACCGATCAGAACTCTCCGTACGAAACTCTCGGTAATTAATTATCTTGTTTTTTGCTTACCCTATTAAAAAGAAAATATTTAAAAAAAAAAAAAACTTGTTTAACAGATTCTTTTGATGAAATTATACAGACAACGGCGCTTTATTTATATACTCAGTGAGCTCGTTGGATATCAGATAACAATAATAATTAATACCCAAATATTTAAATGACAGATATATACGTATTTGATACTGATTTGAATGCATGTTTATGAATATCTACACACTGCCCCACCCTATCAAGATGGCGGGTTCTTTTCAAAGATGTGATAAGGTTTTTATCTGAAAGAGGACAAGAAAAATGAAATCTTCATACACTGATTGTGCTTCCTTCCTTTCATTATAGAGAAATGGAGTTCGAAGGAATAGTCAGTTACTCTGTTATAAGTTTCCTGATCGTGATCATAGGTGATGACATCTTTTATGGATTTGATATATATATATATGCATGTATCAGTTGCTGAAATTCGGATGTCTTATTATATCATTAGATTTTGAAAAATTGATGACAAGGATGGATAACATCATTGCAAAAACTCAACAAAACTAAGTTCCATCCGTTTAAGAAGTATAGCTGTATAGACATATGATGAAAACTTTGTGAATGTGCTCTTTATATGAGTTCACCTGCTGTTAGGTAATATTTACACCTTTTGGCTTGTCTATTCTATTATTATGTTTATGAGTGGTTGACAAATTCTACCTGAATTTTATTTTATAAAACAGAGTTAGAAAGAGATGCTGATGAAGAACAGATAAAGTTCGCTTACAGGCGCTTGGCCAAATTATCATCCAGATGGTTTGTCCTTTATCATGATTTCACTTATTCGGAAGTTCCATATGCATTATATCTGGGTTTCTTATGTCATTTTATTATGGACGTAGCATGATTGTTCTTTGAAGCTTAGTTCCTATTAGCTGTTGTGTATTGGCGTTTGCGTAAAAGTTGGCCCCCAGTCTTGGGCACTGTATTGATCCAGTTATCTTCCTGTTTCAAGTCTATGACGGTAAAGGGACTCTTGAGGAGGGGGAAACGGCTGAGGCTAGATTTATTAAGATTCAAGCTGCTTATGAGTTGCTCATAGATGATGAGGAGCGGAGGAAATATGATATGGATAACCGAGTCAATCCAATGAAGGTGAGATTTGAAATTTCTATTTTTGTCACGGTGTCAGATCATAGTTTACTTCAGACTTCAAAAAGTTAAAATTTTCAGTATTATAGGAATAATGTGTAATAGCGTGTGTGTGTGTATACACATATATATATATATGTCATTGCTCAGCTTGCTTTTTCAAGATTTTTTTTATAAATACTTGTCATAATTTTTAAACTGTTATATTGAGTTTAATTATTTTATATACTTGGTGATTGTCTTTCTTATGAATCTTATGTTGCTACTTCCATCCCTTGCAAAAATGCTATCTTATAATTAGTTTAGCATAATACTACTTCCCAGCTTGTATGGAATATAGTAACTGCACACACTCACAACTATTGCATCAATTACTATGAAGAAAGAAATGGTACAGGAGGATCTCTCTGTCTCCACAATAACTTTTGTGAAAGAAACAGTACCAGAGGAGTTATGGGCCATTACTTAACCATGAGAATGGGTCAAACCAATGACTTATGAATTATATATTTTCTAGTTTCACGCTAAAGCCAGCTGGAGCATGCACATAGATCCAATAGAGCTGTTGTAATGAGTCCCTCGTTGTGGTACTGTTAACTAATATGACTCGTACATTTTACTTCCCTTTTGAAAACAAATATCCACATGCTGCTCTTTTGTTTTTGTTTTTGTATTTTTTTGGTAAGAATGATCAGTACATTAGTAAACTCTTTGATTATTATTATTTTGCAGTTTTGTCACACATGATACACAATTAATCTAAATTATTCAGCCTTTGCTTTGGTTTTGAAAAATTTCATTAAGAGTTTTTTAAGCTTTTGTTTGCATTCTGTGCTTGAAGTATTAGGAAACAGGTGAGTTCAAAGGTATTTAGTTTCTTAACAGTACATATACATGCATATATATATATATATATATGCATATATTTATAACTTTTCCCTTTTATGCTTCAGAAAATTCTTGTGCGGTAATGATTAAGGATTTTAAGCTCTCGGTTGAAATAGATGATTTGGAATATTTCTCCTATAAACCATGTAAATACATTATCGAATTTTTCTTTTTGGTGCTAAAACATAACGAGTTTAAGTTTAACTTGAACTGTTCTTGTTCAATGTTATGCTTCAATTCAGTGCACCACTAAGCTTGCAAGATATTGTGGATTTCCAGTCTTCAAATGGACTTTGTCTTTTATTCAAACAAAAAAAATTGATTATTCAGTCTATCATTTAATTCAGCTGCTTTAGTAATGGTTTTTCATTTCACTCTTATATCAGGCATCTCAAGCATGGATGGAGTGGCTTATGAAAAAGAGAAGAGCTTTTGATCAGCGGGGTGATATGGCCATTCAAGCTTGGGCTGAGCAGCAACAGCGTGAGTTAAATCTTCATGTTCGCCGTCTTTCTCGTTCTAAGGTATTGAATTGAACTATATGTCCAGAAAGTGTTTAAATCGAGGCTTCACATTTATCTTCTCATGGCTCATTTGCCTAGGTCTTTGTTCTTGTTCTCTCTCTCTCTCTCTCTCTCTCTCTCTATGGATAAATTTGTGGCAATTCAACATAACGAAATTTATCCACAAGTGGATAGAAACTAGAATTCAGACGAAAGTTTTTAATAAATCTTGTTACATGGTGCAACATTAAAAGTTTTGGTGGATAATGAAAATATAGTTATAGGCATCATATGGCACCATATTAGTTTGGCTACATCCCAAAATAATATCCATTAGTGATTCTCGGTTGAAATAGTAGCTTTAATGAATCTATCTTTTCACTAATTGAACCCATGTTTCCTGGCCACCTTTTACTGCATTTATCTTTAAAAATTATACCATAACTACAGGTTGATCCTGAAGAAGAGAGGAGAATCCTGGCCAAGGAAAAAAAGGCATCCGAGGAGTATTTATCCAACACCCTTAGGCGCCATACACTTGTCCTGAAGAAAAGGGATTTGATGCGAAAGAAAGCAGAGGAAGAGAAGAAAAAGGCTTTCAGTCGGCTATTAGCTGCAGAAGGTCTTGAGCTCGACACAGATGATAACAAGGCACCATAGACAATTTCTTCCCTCACTGTCAGATATCCCACATCTCTGGAATATATGTTGGCTATACATGTATTTATTGTGCAAAAAGAAAGAAAGAAGAAAGTTGTATATATTTTTCCTTTCATAGTTGAAAAGAAATGAATGAGATTGCCATTTACAAATGGACATGCTCTCTCTCTCTCTCTCTCACTCTGGCCTTGTAGTTATTATAGGTAACAAAAATTATAGGCATAATAATTTTTACAACCACAATTATGTTTTAAGTGGGGCATTTTTATAAAAGAACTTATAAAAGTAAATCAATTTATTATATTAATACCCTCATTCTAAAATATAATTTATAAGAAGTTACTGATAAAAAAAATTTATAAGAAGTCGTAAAAACGATTATATGTGTATCATTACTCAGGATTAAACAAGGTGCCTCGGCCACAAGTTAGTCTAACAGAAACATTTCTTTTTATGATTAGTCCTGCTTATAATATTCCTTTTTTGGAGTTGACTTGGAACAGAAACAAAAGACAATCGCAAGCCAATAATTTTGCATCTTTATTCTAAGGTCGTGTGTTTAAAATCTAGAAGGATATTTCCTGATTACTGTGCTCAGTCTAAAAACATAGCCCAGAAATTAGGGATGTCGTGTCGTGAAATGCTAAGACACAATTAAGTTGAATGGAAAACAAAGGGATGCAAAACTAAATGGCATTTACATGTCAATTCAGCCATCCAAGAACCTGGATTTTAAACAGACAGCAGAGTCGTCTCTAGCCTATATCACACCATGAACAACCATCGATTCTCTGAAAACGTATTCGAACCTTTCCATTTACAGCATCTACATGTCAGATATCACATACATGTGCACAACATGGTGACCATAAGATAACTACTTATGATGTTCCATTGAAACTGCATCAATGGATCAAAATATTTTCATTTCATGAAATCATGTCTTTGACACAATATAATAAAGAGGATCAACACCATCATCTAGAACCATTGAAAGTTTATTCATTGTTTCCATACAATGAGCAGACTACAATTTTTGCCTCGATCTCTCCCCTTAACAGGTTTATCCAAAATTATTTTGCTTGAAGAGCAAAATAAGCTTTGCTCGTCTTGCTCAAAAAAAAAAAAAAAAAAAAAACATGTATATCAGATAGACCAAACAATAATGTTAAAACCTACACTAACGCAAAGAACGGAAAGCTTAGCTGACACAGAGAAGATCCACCATAATACAAAACAAGCTTTGCCAGTAGTGACCCAAGTCTTGTCCTGGTGAACTGATATATATCATCTCTCTAATGCTGTTAACACTTAGAGATCATAGGTTAGGATTCTCAAGATAAGCTGAATGTCTCTCCACGATAAGTCTTATCAGGGGATTCTCCACATCATTGCCAACCTGAGTCTTGTCTCGGTGAACTGATAGCTTGTCATTAGTTGTAACAACTACAACCTCCTCTTTGCGGCTCAAAAGCTCATTCGCCACAACCATATGCATCTTGTACTTTTTAAGAGCCATATCAGCCTTCTCTAAAAGAATTTTTTTATCTGTCTCTAGCTGTTAAGTCAGGCAGGAAAATTTTTCAGTCCCACATACTAAAACCTGATTTATTGACTGGCACTTCTTAATTGGTCATGACAAATAATTAAGTAAAGTTATAAAAGGACGGGATCTGGAATTGCATGTTTCATGCAATCATCATCTGTTGGGAGAAAAGAGATAGGAGGGCCTCCACTTTCTTCGAGATAATGAAAGACCATACTATCCAGTCTGTATTCGATACCATTTCCCATTCCTTTTTTTTTTTTTTTTTGAAATCATTAAAGATTTCCCATTCTTAGATTTAAATAACCAATAAAAGTTAGGAAGATAAATGGAGATAAGATTTCTGCCCAGGGGAAGTCATGAACAGACCGATGCAAGACCCTCATAAATGACCCAGCCACAATCTTTATGTTAAAAAAAAATGATATTTTACTTGCAAATCCTTTATATACGGAGAAGATGGAAACATGGAGATAATATTTTTGCCCAAGGAAAGCCGTGGACGATGTAAGACCCCCATAGATAGTTGGTGTTAATAAAAAAAATTCCCCCCTCCCTCTGGGAGTCATCATTGTAGAGGCTGCTATACTCAATGGCAAATGCTTTGTGGTATGGCCAAATATATTAAGTCTTCTAAGTACAAATAACCTGTGGTAGCAAGATATATCTAACCTTGAAAGATATGCAGAAGGCCATGGGGGCCCAGTCCTTCCTCAGTACTGAGAGCATCTTTGGCACTTGAACTAATCGCATGTCCAAAGGGCCAGATGCTGACTGTATCTTGTGCTCTGCCTGCATAATTAAACCATGCCTTGGGTAAAGAAAAGTAGGCATAAATATGATGTAATATAGGAACATCTTAATATTTCCATGAAGAGCAGTCTAAGCTTGTCGGGGCATTTATCATTCCTTAGAATAGGAAACCTCTGATCAAGCAAATGAAACAGGACCCACAGGGCTAAGTTAAATAAATACGAGTTAAGTTCCTTGGCTACAGTTGAGAATTCAAAAGCAACTTTCTTGTGTTCTTATATTTATTTATTGTTTTGATAGGTCGTATTCTTATATTTATGTCATTAGTGCTGTAAACAAGGTGCTAATTTGAGAGGAATCTGTATTATACAGAGCCCATTTTCAAACATGTAGCTTACCATCAAAAGCTGGTCAATTTACTCCAAGTCAGACCAACATATAATGCGTAAGAAAGGACTGATTTTCAATCTGCTTATTCATGATAGCAATGGGAGAATCCCAGAAACAATCCAACGCTCTGACTTAGCCAATATAAAATAGATAACTTGAACAAGAAGTCCAACAACTAATCATTCTTCAATGTTTTTTTATTCCAGTTTTTTTTTTTCAAAAGAAAATCTGGGACATAGAGAAGGAGAATAACCGCATGGGATGATTAAATAACAGAAAAGACATGATAACTGTGCTCTACACATGAACTAAAATTGTTTTGAAGGGCTTACAAAATCTATTTTTAAATAAATACAAAACGCAGCCAGGAGGACAGAAAACATTACCATGCTCCTCCAAGGAACATAGAAGTCAGAAACTGCAGCAGCAAGATAAAACATTGCAAGTGCTCCAAGACTCCTCATTGAAATGGCTATCATTTGCAGCATCTGTTCATAATACAAAAACAGTAGTCAAATCCATACGAGAACGACTATTATGTCCAAAACCAGCATACACATCTGTAGCTTGAAATACAGCAGAAGCAAGTTTATAGGGTGCAGAATTATCCTGAATCAAGAAATGTAAACTAGATATATCGTGTAGGCGCTTTGACAAAAAATTTACACCCAAGCGAAATTGTAAAGTTACACCGGGTAAAGAGTAACCATTTACAAGGACCTGTTTGCATTCTGAGGCACTCAATATGATCACCAAATGCAATGCAGTGCCAAAAGAATAAAAATATATAAAGAAATAAACCCTCAACTGTTCATATGGGGCTTTGTCTCCTAGATCAAGTAACAGTTATAATTGAACACCAACCATTGGAAAGCAACTCGTGCAAACATAAAAATTCCTGAATATTTAAATAAAATCTATTCTACACTTGGGCAACTTATAGCATTTACTGTATTGCATCTTGGATGCAAAGTTTTTTTCTTTTTTTTGATAGGTAAGGAGAATACATATTATGTAATATGTATGTACGCAAAGATTTTTTACTTGACCCGCAGAAGCAAATACGACTCTCCCATAAGGCAACTTATGAGTTAACTGCTGTGTGTGGGAGGTAGGGAGAGAGGGATGAAGCTGATTTCCATGACACAAAGCATAATCCCATGTATTGAAACAAAATAAAAAAGCATGAAAAATATACATAATGATGAATATTAAAAATGATCATCTGAGACTAACCTGAAGATACTCAAATATGGTAGAAAAGGGAAGTTTTAACAGAAGGCCTTCTGCTACTGCCTGCAACAATGAAATAAAGTGGTCCCCTGTTATGTTGGGCCAATCTTCTGCCTTTGCATTATAACCAAAAAAGCCAAGAAAATCAAAATTTTCAGAGACGGAGGAGAGAACATGCACAGATAAATATCAGTAGTCCATACTGCATGATGCTCAGTGATGGCCCTCTTCACAGCTTCAGAATCTGACTGGCGCACTGAAGTATAAAACGAAATTCATTCAGCTTAGCAGGAAACATCAGTACTTCATATAACATTGATGATGAGAAATTGAAATTTTTAACGTTCTCAAAAGGCTGGAGGAAAAGTTAAGGAGAAAATTCACACCACAGCCTCTCCCCCTCCTCCCCCAAAATTGTCACTATACAATTAGCCCTACAAAGTAGTTTACAAAAATCCAGTTTTTTTAACCACTCGTGTGAAACCTATTATCATAGGCTGTAAGAATGATGTGGCTAAAGTGAGGGTGGAGGAAAGTTGATATCTCAATATATCTTTCTCACTTAATGAGGCCTAAAGAAACAACAAACCTCGAATATTTGGCTCGTCAGTGACTTCAAAACATTCAAGTAACGGATCCTCAGGAAGAGATCTGCAGTGTGGCTGGCAGGTTCCCCTGCATAATGGATACAAGATCCACCATATTTAAAATAATATTATAATTGTTCTCTTTCTACAAGATTATCATGTCAGGACGAGCATTCACCTGCGATGTAAATAGATAACTGCATATCCGGCCTTAATAAAATACCTGCAAGATAATAAGCACGTCAATATTGTTAACATTACATTAAAGAAATAAACTAAAGAAAAAGAGTTCATGTTTGATAAGGTGGAAGGTGGAAAGTGACTAACTCCGTGGATGCTGCTCCTCTGTGGCCCGAGCTGAAGTTATCAATGTAGCGAACACACCGTCGCTCCAAAGGAACCGTGGTACCTCCAGATGTCACGCACACAACCCTTCTAGCACTTCCGTTTCCTGATTTCATAGCAACGCACATCAAATTTACCCCGTTCAATATTTGAGGCACCATTTCGAAAGTGGGCAGCAAAAATTGCTAATTAGATAGAGTGAATCTTGCCTGGGGGTAACGAATTCCTCCCGATAAATTCCTTCAGTTTTTCACTAATGTCGTCGCCGTTTTTAAGTGGAGGAGCGGATTCGAAGAATGACTTGATTTCTGCATCCAGTGTTTCTTGGGGAACTTCCAGTCCATCTGTTACATCCATTGCAAAATGCCTACAGGAATTTTCAGGTCAAACCAGAAGAAAAACAAGCAATAAAAAAAAATAAAAAGCCGCAATCCGATTTCACTCGCAGTCTCGCACAAACACATGGGGTCATAAACGATGTACGAGAAACATGATAATTTCAGCGTCATATAAAAGCTATCCTCTGAATCAAAACTCAAAAGAAACTTCACAAACACTGAAGAATGGAAGAAATTGAAAACCAATTTCAATTAGGCTCTAAAATTATTGACCCAGAGCAAGGAAAGCTAAAATTTTGAATAAAACCCATTAATATCAGAAAAAACTTTGACCCCACAAAAGCATAAGCAAGCGGATATCATGATTTAAATTACAGAAAGAGGCAAAAAAAAAAACCCTAGCCTTTCCAGACCACCATGGTCACAGAGGAAGTCGGAGTTATTACCTTCAAACAAATAATAGAAAAGGCTTAATCAAATCAAAGAAAGGTATTGCAACGTCCGATTGTTGGTGTGGTACACGAAGATCTCAGCTTGTTTATATAGATAAAGCCCAATGGCTGTCCCTGTTAATATTATGGGTTACTAAAAAGCAAGCGACTTTAATAGCCGTCAACGCCCGCCACTCTCAACCAGGACGACAGCTCGGAGATATAACGTGAGTCGACCCACTCGTGTATAAATCAAGTAATATTGTGGAAGTCTGTGCCGAGAAAACGAGGGAAACTCCGTTTTAACGGCGGGAACTAAGCTCCCTCGTGTGCGCGATCGATGACACTGTGCAAACGAGCATGCCGAGCTTTTTTGCATGGTGATAGCATTTAATACAATGCAAGAACATCAACTAATTGGTCCGAGATGATTAGTCCGTCGTCTTTCATAACGATAGTTGGTGCAATCCAAACAACATATTGTTTGTCACTTCATTCTCAATAGTTGTTCGGCGTATACTTTAAAATATATTATCAAAATTCATTTTTTCTATTTTATATATTAAATTTTACAATATAACATAAATCAACTTATTTATTTTTTTTATATTATTTAAATATTATATTTTTTAAGATATTTTATTCATTTCAAATACAGTAAAAATGCGTAAAAAGTAAAGTAAAAAATGAATAAAAAGCAATGCTATATATAGTTCCCATTTAAAGACGGCATGTGGAAGCCATTCATTAAATAGAAAAAAAATACTATTTTAATAAAGATATTTCTCATGAATAAAGTGTATTTAGTGAAGAAAAAAAGTAAAAAGTAAAAAGAAAAATAAATTAAATATTTATACAAGTGTGTACAGTATCCCATAGATATAGAGGTAGTACTATAACAGATTGGATATTAGTGATAAAATACATAATCCGTTAGATGCGCTATTTTGAACTATTTCCTTCAAATTTTATAAAAATATGAGTTTTACATAACCTATTATAAATGCTCTAAGGATGGTGGTTCAATAATTCTTAGATTACTTTAAGGTCTGGTTTGTTTTCAAAACTAAAATCTAAAACTTTGAAAATTTTGAAAATACTTCATCTCATCATTATAATTTTCTTAAATACGCACACAAATAAAATAAGCAATTCAACTTTTTCAAATCTCAAAATAAAAATAATATTAAAAAATATATTCTAACAATGTTTTATTCAATTTTTTAACTTTAATTTTAACTCATCTCATTTTATTTTATAATTCATAATTTAATATTTTTTAAATTATTTTTAGGTGGTCCGGTAAGTACAGAAAGTACGTTTTAAATCGAATCTAAATATGAATACATCTTATTAAACGGACACTTTAAATTCTACAGTGGGAGTTGGGATCTAAGTTATAGCTCAAACCCAACTTTAGGAAGCCATGGCTTCCTACCTATGCCCCAATTGTCCAGTTCTCAATGCTTAATAGAGTTGGGGTCTAAACTATGACTTAAATACAACTTGAGGGAGTCTCTGCGGCTTTCTACTGTCTAAGCCCCTATTGTTTAGTTCCTAGTGAGATTGATGCTACTGTTATTACGTCTAGATAGGAAAACCACCCGGATTACTCTCTTAAAAGTAACATATTGCCTTAAATCATCCCACATTTGATGCATTTCCGGATAAGGTAGGTGGAAATAAAATAACTTCCAATAAAATAAGCACATACGTGCTCTCAAAAATAAGAGGAGAAGCTAGACGCGTTGAAGATCTTAATAGATCTAGCTTCCAAGTATCTAAAAAAAGATAAAATAAGAAGGAACAAAAGACAACTTAAATCTTATGCATTGGATGCTTGGGGAAGCAAATGGCTGTGGGTGAATTTTCTGAAGAACTTCATGTGGAAACATGTGGTGGTCATTTGCTCTATCGTTGATGTCACAAGCACGGGTGGGTAAGGGTGGTAGTGGTTGGTAAAGAATAAATGGAATTTTGCTTTATTGAAAATGATGCTTCTTTAATTAGAGTGAGTATACGAGAAGATATATATATATATATATATATATATAAGTTTGTGAATGATAAAAAAGGAAAAATTATAATGTTCAAAAAGAGATTACAGAGTTGCTATGTTGGGAAAGGTTTGCTGAGTATTTATTAGAGGATTTGCAGCAACTTAACTTTGTAGGAGATCCTTTTCCTCTTGATTGTTGGTGATTTTTTAGTGCCGTAATTGCCGTCATCTGGGTTCTTTTGAACTTGTGTTGTCAATATGCCCCCTGTCGAGGAGGGATGTTGAGTTTAGTACATAATCTTTCAAAATGAGATCAGGGAGTAGGTTTAGTAAAAATATCAACAAGTTGAGAAGACGATTGAACATATTGAGTTTGAAGAAGTCAAGTGCTACATATTCTCTAACATAGTGATAGTCAATTTCTTTGTGCTTGTTATGAGAATGAAATAAGGGATTAATTGTCATGTAGAGTGTGTTGATGTTGTCACAGAATATGATGGGTGGAGATGTAAGTGGAATGTGCAAATCACGAAGAATGGAGGAAATCTAAGATATTTCTGCTGCAAT
This sequence comes from Juglans microcarpa x Juglans regia, assembly GCF_004785595.1. Taxonomy (NCBI): domain Eukaryota; kingdom Viridiplantae; phylum Streptophyta; class Magnoliopsida; order Fagales; family Juglandaceae; genus Juglans; species Juglans microcarpa x Juglans regia. The sequence continues at coordinate 3,941,129 of NC_054599.1, forward strand.
ATGGGCCAAGGAACGATATTCAGGTTCCATGCTAGAGCGAGAGACAGTATTCTATTTTTTTGCAGACTATGAAATGCAATTGTTGCCTAAGAAAGTGCAGAAGCCAATTGTTGAGCGTCGAGTTTCAGAACAACCAGCCCAATCAGCATCAGCAAATACATATAGATTCAATCCGGTATTAAAGTGGAGATGAATGCCAGTTTCAACCGTGCCTTAAAGATAACATAAAATGCACTTTACCATTTTGTAATGGCCCTCATATGACCTATGCATAAATTGAGAGACAAAGTTGACAAAAAAAGCAAGATTCAGCCTTGTAAGAGTGAGGTATTGAAGCACCCCAACGATACTATGGTAGTGGGGTGGGTCATGAAATAGAGTTTCTGATAGTAATTCCTTAGTCTTGGCAGTCATTGGAGTCGCAATGGGCTTGTAGTTTTTCATGTTAGCATGTTCAAGAATATCCATAGTATATTTAGACTGGGATAAGACTCAACCATTAGTAGTTGAATGTACTTGTATACCAAGAAAATAATGTAAAGAACCAAGATCTTGTATATCAAACTCATGATTAAGTGCATGCATAAATGTATTAATCAAAGAAGTACTTGAGCTAGTGAGAATTATATTATCAACATAAAGCAATAAAATCAAAGTATTAGTTGACAAGAAGCAAGTAAAAAGAGGACAAGAAGCAAGTAAAAAGAGAAGAATTAGACACGTTAGAAGTAAATCAATATGAAATAAGAAAACTACTAAATCAATCAAATCAGGCTCTTGGAGATTATTTAAGACCATACAAGAATTTATATAATTTACACACATGGTGGGGAAATATGGGTTTACAAATCCGAGTGGTTGATCCATAAAAATGGTTTCATTGAAGAATCCATGTAAAAAGACATTTTTGACATCCAATTGGCGAATGTCTCATTTGTTAACTAAGGCTAAAGTGAGGACAATACGAATGGTTACAGGTTTTATAACCGAAGAAAATGTTTCATTGTAATCAATTCCATCGACTTGATGGTAACCTATAGCACCTAAATGTGCTTTTAAGTGATTGAGAGAACAATCCGTGTTTAACTTGATTTTAAAAACCCATTTACAACTGATAGTGTTCGTGTTTGGTAGATGAGCTACAAGGGTCCATGTTTTATTTTTGTGGAGTGCATGAAGCTCTTCATTCATGGCTTGAGTCCATCCCTCATGTTCAAGAGTTGATCATATAGATTTAGGCTCTCAAGGAGTGGGAACAATGGTATGAAGGTTGGCAGATTTGGGATTGGGTTTGTGTATGTCAGCTTTAGCACGTGTGAGCACTGGATGTGAGGATGAGGGAGGAGGGTTGTGAGTAGGTAAAGTTTGCGTAAGAGACAAATTATTTGGTATGTGAGAAGTTGTGTTTGATGGAGAAGTGGGTGAGGAAAGAGATACAGGATTAGTGATATTGGGGTTTGTATTGTCGAGTAAGCCTTGGTGAGGTTGAGTAAGTACTAATAGATTTGATAGGAAGTAGAAATTGAGTAATGGAAGTGTTTGGATCATGAACTATAGGGAGCATAGGTGGAAAAATGAGATATTAGTGGGTGTAGTACATGTTGGAGAATTTCTAGTCTCTAAGGATGAGGTTTCTATCCATTCGGTGTAGGTTGACATTGGACTGTTTGGTGGTTTTTGAGAGTGTAAACTAGCTAGATTTTTGTAAGGAAAATTGTTCTTATAAAAAACCACATGACATGAAATATAGGTGCGTCGTGTGGGAGGATAATAACACTTGTAGCCTTTGTGTTGATTGCTATTGTAACACCTCGTATTTCAGTGTATTTTTACTGAAGGATTATTTTTTATTGTTCAAAAATTTATCCTCTTATTTTAAAATTGGTTGGATTTTTAGTAAGTTTATTTCTATGATTTTAATTTGGTGAAAATTATTTTTATGTGCTTTCCAAATATTTATTTATTGTTATGCATTTAAATTGCTTTTAATATTTAAATTAATTATTGTGGGATTTAATTATTTCAATTTGACTTTACCATTACGTTTAAATTATTTTATTTAACTTGTGGTTTTAAAATCATCTCCGTTGGATCATTTTTGTGACCCAAGTTATGAGGATTGGACCTCATTTCTTTTCCCTCCATTTTTCTTTCCTTCCTTTTTCTTTTCTTTCTTTTCTTTTTCTTCTTTATTTTCTCTCCTTCCCGCGCAACTCCCTCTCCCTCCCTCTCTCTCCGTCCGTTCTTCCTCTCCCCCAGCCCGCCGCCGTCGCACCGCCGTGCGCGACACCGCCCAGCCGACCAGCTCCCCCTCCCTCCGGCGACCTCACCTCCCAAATCTCAGCCCCTACCTCGCCGCCGGTAGCCCACACGCCCCCCACGAAGCCGCGGGCCACCTTCACGCCAGCGCCGCCGTGAGCCGGCGGTGGCCCTCACCGCCCAGCCCGCTAGCTTCCCCAGCCGCCGGCGACCTCACCCCACCAACCTCACCTCCATTCGTGCCGCCGTTAGCCTCCACGAAGCCCCCGAAGCCCACGACGCCGCGGCACACTTTCCGCCATTGCGCCGCCGTCGCACCGCCATTGGCCACCATCTTCCTACCACTTCATCCCCGACCTCTTGGCAACCCATTGGACCCAACCCCACCTCCGATCCGTCACCGGTGAAGCTCCACCAACTACATTTCCGATTTGGGCATTTTGGTCTTCTACCGCCCATTTCGTCGCCACCCACGGCAAACCACCGCCACCATTGGCTTCACCGACCTCTCTAGGCCCTACCCTACCATTTTTGGGTCTTCGTTTGTCCTCGTTGAAAAGTGGGTATCTGTGACCCACGGCCACAGTGTATTTTACACTGTGGTGTTGCTCAGAAATCACCACTTGTAACTTCGAGATCCTCCGGAAATTATTATATTGCACTGTAAGTATTTTCCTTAAAGAACTTTCGTGATTTAAATATATTTTTGCACTAACACATATTATCTGTGAATTGGTTTGTTTTGCCGGACTGAGTCCGAGGAGTTTCGGGGGTCGGATGGATTGTGGACGGAGTTGTGTGTTTGTTTGCATTGTGAATTGTGGTTGTTGGTTGTTGGTTGTTGGTTATGACTTGTTCACGTACATCGCATATTGCATACATGATCATGTTTGTAAAGAAAACTGGGTTTTCGCATGATTGCATACATGTTCATGTGTTTATTGGAATTGGATTTTCATGTGAGTAAAAGGAAAAGAGACTGTAGGGATGGTGGTAAGCAGGGATGGTGGTTGTGTCCCGCCTGTGATTCCCGCCTACAGTGCTCTGTTAAGTATTCATTGTGTGTAAAGGAACTGTAGGGATGATGGTAAGCAGGGATGGTGGTAGAGTCCCGCCTGTGATTCCCGCCTACGGTGCACGCGATAGGAATGGTGGTAAGCAGGGATGGTAGTTGTGTCCCGCCTGTGATTCCCGCCTACGGTGCACGCGGTAGGGATGGTGGTAAGCAGGGACGGTGGTAGAGTCCCGCCTGCGATTCCCGCCTACAGTGTCCGATAAATGGATTGTTTGTGTGAATCATTTTATGAGAAAATGTTTTACGGTTATTTTGGGCCAAAATGGGATTTTTGGCGTGTGTTGGAAATAATCATTTTTCTGGGAAAAAAAATGATATTTTATGGCTAAATGTATTTTGCTATATTGTTGGTTGCATTAATGTATTTTTATCCCGAGAGTTGTTTGGTTTATACTTACCTGTGGTACCATTTTATGGTATCGCAGATTTTGATGCAGATGATGATGGCGAGCCTTAGCTTGGCTCCCTTGGAGGAGTGATCTGGGATTGCTCCTGTTTAGTAAGTTATGTGTTTTTATCAATTTATGTATTTACCTTTTGTATTATATTTGGGATGACTGTATATTTTTTTTAAAGATAAATTGTGTTAAATATTTGTATTTAAATTCTGGTACTTATTTGACTATCCGCTGCGTTATTTTATTTGTACACTGTTGCATGTACACACACTGGCACTTCGTTGGGATGTGTGACCGTGTTGTCACCATCCTGACGTCACGATTCCCTTGTTTTTTTGTACGTGGGAGTCGGGGCGTCACAGCTATAACCCGTGAAAATACATGGGAGGGACTTGGGACAAAATTTGGTAGTAGTACTATTCCATACATAAAGAAAGCACTTAAAGCTAAAAATGTTTAAGAAAGTATAATCGGGATGGCGACCATATAATTTGAAAAAGGAAGAGGTATTTTCAAGAGATGGAGATGGGACACGATTAATGAGAAAAATAGAAGTGGAGAGGACTTCCACCCAAAAGCATTTAGGCACTCCATTGTGAAGCATCATAGTGAGGCCTAATTCACGAATATAACGATGAAAACATTCAGTAAAACCATTTTGTTAAGGTGTTTGTGAACAATAAATTTGATGAACAATTCCTTGTTCATTCAAGTAGTGTTTGTAGGTGGTATTGAAAAATTCTCCGCCACCATCCGATTGAAAATTGTTTTTTTTTTTTTTTAAATTGCCAATCCATGTAGTTTACAAAAAAATGAAAGTGCGTAAGAAATTCAGACTTGAGTTTTAAAGGAACGAACCATATAAAATGACTAAATTCATCAACAAAATATGCATAGTATGAAAACTTATTGACGGAATTAACTAGGGCTGGCCCTCAAAGATCACAATGTATTTTTTCTAATAAACCATAATGTTTTTAAGAAGTGCAAGAAAAATGCAATTTATTGAATTTTCCAAGTTGACAACTTTCACAAATTGGAAAATCCATTTGTTTGCCAATAATACTAATGAAACTTTTGGAGGATAGAGCTTGGACAACAGCAGCATGCGGATGCCCCAATCTTTGGTGCCAGACCTTTTTATTTGCAACTTGAAACCAAATAGTATATAGATTACCCTTCTTGGTTCCTCTCAATAGGATGTTGTTTGTTATTCTGTCCTTTATTGTAATACCAGGATAATAAATAAAATAAAATAAAAACACAAATTTAGAGAATGATTAGAGGTTAATTGTCTGACAAATAATAAATTTTTTCCCAGATCAGGTACTAACAAAATATTATCGAGCGTAAAAGGTTTAGAGTTACTCCTAAGTGTAGTTTCACCGATATGTGTTATAGCTAGAAGTGTGCCATCACCAAGCATATCTTTATTAGGACAATGGTAAGGACGTAAGTTGTTAAGCATACCTGGATGGGAGGTCATGTGGGCTAGCTCCAATATCAGTAGTCTATTCAGTGTCTAGGTCATCGGTTTCAACTGTGAAGGCAGTAAGACCTTGAGGAACATCATATGGTCGGTAGCTGAGGTTGAATTTATTCCAACACTTGAGAGCATCATAGCCCCGTTTGCTGGAGGGTGATGTAGAAGTGGAATTGGCTGAAACTTGGCGATTATGTTGGGTGAAATCCTTTACCTTTAGAGAAGAATGAATTATTATGGGGACTAACTTGTCCAAGAGGTTGAGGAAAATTGGTAGTTTTATAGGTTGTTTTGCCAAAAAAGACTGAAAAACTATTGTTGTTTAAGGAATGAAAGTTGACACGAGTTTCATAACTTTGTAATAAGAGAATTATCTTACCAAATGATGGCATAGGGGGTTTTAACATGGCAGTGGTAAAAGGTTTGTACTTAGATCCGAGATTATTGAGAAGAGAAAAGACCTTGGTTTTATCTTGTACTGAACATCCAATTGCTGCAAGGCTATCACAAATACTTTTGAACTATCTGAGATAGTCATTCAGTGGGGTGGCGAGATCTTTACAGAGATATGTTAATTGTTGTTTAAGTTGAAACTCAAGCTCCTGTGAAGCTTGAGCATAAGCATCCTTGAGTGTTGTCCAGACTTGAGCAAAGGTCTCAAGTATAATAACCAAGCCAAGAGCTTCTTCTGTAAGGGAAGCCGATCATCCAATCTCGTAGGAGATGGTTAGCCTTTTTCCATTGCCCATATTTTGGGTTCAATATAAGTTGTCCATCATTAGATCCTTCAAGACTAAAGATATATCCATTTGGCATTAAGTTGTACCCATAAGAGGTCCAACGAGTTCTTAGCTCTTGGCCAAGTCTAGGATTTGTTCACGCCACAATGGGTAGTTATCATGCTTCAGTTGAAGTGTGACAAAATTGCCTACATTAATTGTTGCATATGCCATCAGAAAGTTGAGACTCTGAGAGTAAACATTGGCTACACTAAAGAAATGTTATGCGTGATAATGGGTTTATCAAGGAAGCAAGCGTAAAATGGGTGGGCAAAAGAGATTAACAAGTGGGTATGTGTTGCTAGACTTGGCTTTGCGTTACTTTATGTTGTACATGCATAAAAATGGTCAAAAGAGCAACACCGAATGATGGGTTAGAAGAGAAAATATTACTGACAAGATGTTTAACAGCTTACTCAAGAGAGATGGCATTGGCTAATTTGCTGGCTCTGATACCATAAAGAATAAATGAAATTTTGCTTTATTGAAAATGATGCTTCCTTAATTATAACGAGTATATGAGAAGAGATATATATACAAGTCTGTGAATGATAAAAAAGGAAAAATCATAACGTTTGTAGATATAAGAGTTTGATTAGGACTAAGTGACTAAAATGATAAGTTTGGATATGACTAGGTGACTAAGATGATAGACTTCATATTTTGCTGGGTTATGTAATTTGGATTAATGTAAAACACTTTGAATTTATCTAAATTTGTTTTGATCTTAGCTATAGGTTGTTAGGAAGTATTTTAGATAAGTTAAAAGTGTAGAAGTCCAATTCCAAGAGATAGATCTTATCCATAAAAGAGTTTGAATGTGAAACTGCCAATGCTGAGAATATAAGTATCAAGTGTTAGCAAGCCGTCAGTTGAATCCATCAGCAGATTTTCACAGTGAATGGGAAACTGTTTCCAGAAATCTATTTAAATTGTCCTACTAGTTAGGATTTGGAGAGATTCACTTTTGGAAAATTGTTTTAGAGTACTTTCCAGTGCATATTTTAGTGAGAAAATTTCTTAGAGAATTTTCATATTGTTTCTCTCAAAGAGTGTGATTGTTGATCAAGGATTGAGATAGCATGATCATGACTCAGTCACTTGAGTTCCAAGAGAAAAGCCAATATTTGAAGATCGTCAGAGGTTCTGGCTGCTACTGCAGTAAAGACAAAGAGTCATTTGTCGTGTTAAGTAAGAGAGTCAATTGACAAAAATTTTGTAATTAAGACTTATACTTGATTTTCAAATAATAAAGTTGATTTTTCTGGATTTGGCTGCCCAATAGGATTTTATCTTTAAAGAGTTTTCCTTCATTATCAATCTTACTGTTATGCAATTGATTTACTTTTTGTTAATTTTTTTATTATATAATTGAATGATTAAAGACTAACCAATTTGTTAAGTGAATTGGTAGATCTTTGTATTATGATATAAAGACATTTGGATAATTTCAATTGGCATTAGATCGTGGTTCACTCATCCGAGTTTGATTCGTGTCCTTGTAGATCATGTCGTCATTGTTATATGCCCTGCCACACTTTGATGGGAAAAACTATGCTTATTGGAAAGTTCATATGCAGGCTTTCCTCAAGTCTTTAGATAAACGTGTGTGGTATGCAGTTGAATGATGATAGATTAAGCTCGAGACAACTCTTGATGTTTGGACTAGAGATGAGATCAACAACTGCAACTAGAATAGCAAAGGACTTAACGTTATTTTCATGGATGCATTTCTAGATAAATTTAAAAGAATCTCAATGTGTGAGATTATCAAAGAAGCGTAGGGTATTTCGGAGGTTACACATGAAGGCAAAAGAATTGTAAAGAATTCGAAATTGCAGGTACTAACCTCAAAATTTGAAAAGATTAAAATGCTAGAAGATGAAAGTTTTAATGATTTTTATGGTAAACTTAATGATATTGTGAATTCCAAGTTTAATCTCGGCGAGAATGTGAAAAATTCAAGGGTCGTGAGAAAAATTTTAAGGTCATTGCCTAAAAGATTTCGCTAAAAAGTTACAGCCATTGAGGAAAATAAGAACTTAAAGGCTATTAAGGTTGAAGAACTAGTCAGTTCTTTGCAAACATATAATCACTTCCTCAAACAAGAAAAGGTAAGTCCATTGCATTAAAGACTGTGAAAGAAGATCTAGATGATTTTCTGATAAAAAAAATCTAAACGATGAGGATATAGATGTCATTGAAAGGAAATTCAGAAACTTCTTGTTTAACAAGAAAACTAGTAGAAAACAAAAACGAGATAAGAAATTTTCTGCAAAGAAAAGTAATAAAAAAATGAAATAAAGAAAAATTTGAGAAAAATGAAAAAGTATAGTATCATGAGTGCTCCGATTATGGTCACATTAGAGTGGAGTGCCCAAATTTTAAGAAAAATAAGGGAAAAACACTAAATGTCACACTTAGTTATAGTTCAAAATCTGAAACTTCTAGTTCATCGTCTTATGATGAAAATTCTTTTATAGTTGTTACCATTGTTGTTGATATTTTTTCTGAAATTGTGCTGACAAAATATGAAAGTGAATTTGATGATAGTGACGCGGATATAACTTTTGTTGTAAGGGTAGGTTCCGACTCTGATGGAGTCAGAATGCCTACCTCCGACCTTCAACTCCGACTGGGATCAGAGGTCAAAACCCCCTCCAACTCTGACTCTGAATCCGACTCCAATTAAAATTGGAGTTCGGAGCTCCGATCGGAGTAGAAAATGGACTTGACAGAATAATCTGTGTGATGTTCGCTCAAGTGTGACTCGAAAGAAAGCTTGAAAGAAACAATCTGTGTGACATTCGCTTGAGCCACACTCGAGCAAACGTCACCTAGAACAAAAAATCAATTTTTACAAAAAAATCAAAATTCGAAGTCGGAGTTACTCGGAGTAACTTCGACTTCGACTCCGAATTCCACAAACTCTAACTCCATCGGAGTTAGAGCCTTGTCAAAACTTGGATAGAGTTCAAAGCTCGAAAATTTTGTCATCCCCTATCTTGTTGATGCTGACCATGAGCTAAGCATAGAAGATGCGTATAATGATTTATGTGAGAAGTGGTCAAGCTGAAAAAGCATAACAAGAAGTTGTACAACAAACTCATAGCAGTGGATAATAAAAAGAACAATCTTTTGGAGGCACTGAAAATTTTTGAGGTTGATATCTTGAGATTGAAGACTCAAATGATGCATTAGACAAAAATTTGAAGAGTTCTCAAGAGTGTCAACAAAAATCAGCAATTCAGAAATTGGATGAAATGTTAATTATTTAAAAGTCCAGTTGTGATCGTATTGGATTGGGGTACGCAACTTTCTAAGACAAAGATCCTCAAGCCTTATCATCTCCTGCCATTACCTTTAAAAGTATTGTTTTTGTCAAAGGAAGCCAAGTTGTAAATACTCTAAGAGAAGCCACGTCAACGTCAAATCATCTTGAAAAGCCACATGAAACATTAACCTCAAAAAAGCTGAACCAATGTATGTTTGGATGTAAGTTTGTACCTATTTGCTATCATTGTGGTATTTTTGGTCATATAATGTCATATTACTTTAATTTGAATAAAGTGCAGAAAAATAGAGGAGAGAGAAAATCAAAGAAGAATGCAAAAACTCTTGAAAATCAAGTCCAATAGTTAAGTCATCAAATAACCTCCATAAGCCTAAAGTTAGGTGAACTATCTGAATTTTATTTTTACAAAAAAGAAAAGATCATAAAAAATGATGATGATGAAAAGAACTGCTCAAAACTTAAAGCAAAATTGGTGGTAAAATAAGATGGTGAGTGGACCTTGCCAAGAAAAAAAGCCATTGATGTGTGTGACATTAGGTGATAGGCACACTTGCATTTTTTTCCCTACACATCATTAGTCTAGGACATGCATTTCACATATTTTTGTTTTTCTTCATTGTTTTGAAAAAAACAAAAGGTTTTTTTTTTCTTCTTTATTTATTTTTCAATTTTAGTTTTGTTGAGTTAGGCAAAGATCATACTTAGTGTGCCCAGTTTTGAGTACTCGCTTCTTCACACTTCCTATACTTGGATATGGAACATCTCTCTATTTTGTTTTTCGTAGCCTACAATGTAAGTGTAGACTCCATGGCTCATTTTGCCAAAGTCAAATTCTAATGCACTGTGAGGAACTTATTTTTCACATTTTATTCATTATGTATGTTCCTTAAAGTTTCATAGATGTTGTCCAAATGGGGAGTATATACTTTAAATTGACTAATACTAGTTGAATCTAGTACTAAAAGTCAAAAGGTCTAGCCGGACATAAATGTTTGATCCATATAGAAAAAGTCAGTGTTTCTTCATTGCAGAAAAAGACAAACACTTTAAACAAATTTTGTCTATTAAGTCCTTATAGAAAAAATCGTTGCTTAATTTATTGCAGAAAAAAATGAACAATAAAATGGAAATATCATGGGTTGTGCAACCTTGTGTTGGGAGGAGATACGTACTCTTTCAAGTATCTAGGTCTTAGCATAAAATTTGACTTTTGAGGTCAAATGTAATATATTTGAAAGTATCTATGTGAAAAAAAAGAGGTCAAAATAAATATATAAATATATAATTATTTTATGGTGGTAGTAACTTGCCTCACTCAGACACCCACATAGACGTTGGCCATGATAAATTTGTGGTGTGTCATCACTTTTTTTTTTCTTTACTCTTTATTTCAAATAAGAGAGTATGAACCTTTTTTAAGGTTGGTTGTGTGATTTGTATATTGTGCTTGCACACTTGATGCATTTAGGCAAGTGATTTGGCTTCAAGAGAATTAAGTTGCTTAAAAATTTTTTTGAGGGTGTTGGTCAACCTTATGTTATTTTATTTATTTTTTGTTTTTGTGATTGTTTTTTATTTCTCACGTTTTTAGCATTTGGACATTTTCTACTTCTGCATAAAATTTCTTTTGACCCTTATATATATGGGGTCTATGAGTTTTTACTGAAGTATGTTTTTTATTTGGAAGTCTAAGTCCCAATGTGACTCTAAGTCTTACTGTGGTAAATGACTTAGTCATTTAAGAGGGACTTCTAGGCACGTTGACACACTCGTGCCTGATATTTCTTAAGACCCATATCCTCCATGGTTTCACATTACCCCCACACTTCACACCTCTCATGTCTCTAAGTTCCTTAGCCGAACACTATATTGCACGCCTCTCATGCTCTTGAGTTGGCTGTGTTCAAAATTGAGAAGACCTCATCATCTACTCAAGTCCTCATCATCTACTCAAGTCTTAGTCACGGTAAGTACTCCATTGTATTATCTTCTCTCGTCCTTTATAGTTCTAGGGTACAACGTACTCCTATTTTGGATTGTTGGTTTTTGGTGTGATTTGAAACTTGAATTTTTGTGTTTGGGCTGTGTTTCGTGCATGTTGTGATTTGGTTATACATTCTTAATGTATTTAGGAAGGATTTTTGGTGAGTTAGTGTATTATACAATTTGGTTTTCATGAGTTGCCCACCAAGTGTTTGGTTTTAACCAAATTTTCTCATGCATTTGTCAATTTCTTTACATGCATTCATGTTCATTCATCATTTTACTCTCATTGCATTGTAGAGTTGAGATTCTTCATGGTTGTAGGAGGGACTTCTCAAGAGTTTTAATATCATATTCCCACACGGTAGTCATTGGTCTGATTTTAATAACGAGAAGGTTTACGCCTTGTCAGATTAGTGACAAAAAGAGAGAGCTAGAGGAGCATTGGAGGAGCAGATTAATTTTTTGGTATTTTGAAATTTATGAGGAGTTGGAGTAAGTGTGTTGTTGAGGGAGGAGTTGAATGAATTTTTTGTTATTCTGTTTAAGATAGTTTAATATTGAGTGAGAGAACTAAATTGTGGTTTGCAAAATCACTTTAGAAACTTTTACTTGATGGTTGATTTCATTTAAGTTTGTTTTTGCTGGACATAATTTTGATATTGGACTAGAAAATGTTTAGACTTTGAATTAGATTTTAAATCTTGTGAATTTTGATAGTATTAATCTTAGTCACTGTTCTATGTCAGTATTTTTTATTCTTGATTATTCGTTTGGAACTTCTATTCGGTTTCTCGGTTTGCTGGTTGTGTTTTGACAAATCTATATTACATTCATCAAAGTTGATTTTGTTACCAATCTGTTAAAGGGGGAGATTGTAGATGCAAGAGTTTAGCTAGGACTAAGTGCCTAAGATGAGAAGTTTGGATATGACTATGTGACTAAGATGATAGACTTCATCTAATATTGAGTTTTGTAATTTGGATGAATGTAAAACACTTTGAGTTTATCTAAATTTATTTTGATCTTATCTAGAGATTGTTAGAAAGTGTTTTAGATAAGTCAAAAGTGTAGAAGTTGAGTTCTAAGAGTAGATCTTATCCAGATAAGAGTTTGAATGTGAAACTGTCAATACTGAGAAGATAAGTATCATGTGCTAGCAAGCCGTTAGTAGAATCCGTCAGCAGAGTTTCATTGTGAATTGGAAACTGCTTCCAGAAATCTATTTAAATTGTCCTACTAGTTAGGATCTGCACAGATTTAATTCTAGAGAATTTTTTAAAGCACTTTCTAGTATATATTTTGGTGAGAAAATTTCTTGAAGAATTTTCATATTATTTCTTTCAAAGAGTGTGATCGTTGATCAAGATTGGGATAGTGTGATTGTGATTCAACTATTGGAATTTTAGGAGAAAAGTCAATATTTGAAGATCCTCAGAAGTTTTGGCTGCTACTGCAGAAGAAACAAACGGGTCGTTTATCGTGTCAAGTAAGAGATTCAATTGACAAAGGTTTTATAATTAAGACTTACTTGTACTTGATTTTCAAATAATAAAATTGACTTTTCTGAGTTTAGCTACCCCGTAGGGTTTTACTTCTAAAGAATTCTTTAAAGGGTTTTCCTTCGTTACCAATCTTGGTGTTATGAAATTGATTTATTTTATGTTAATGTTTTTTTGTTATATAATTGCATGATTGACGACTAACCAGTTTGTTGAGTGAATTGATAGATCTTTGTGTTATGATACAAGAACATTTGGATAATTTCAACGTTCAAAAAGAGATATTACAGAGTTGCTATGTTGGAAAGATTTGCTGAGTATTTATTAATGATTTGCAGCAGCTTGACCATTAGTATTTTTTAATGTCGTAATTGCCGTCATCGGGTTCTTTTGAACTTGTATTATCAATAGTGTATCTATTGTTGGCATCGTACAATAAAAGAGTGTGTTTATATATATATATATATATATATATATATATATATATGAAAAATGATAATATGCTCTATGGGTTTGTCCCTCATTTTGACTGTTCATGTATTTAATTTTTTTACATAATGATTGAAGAAATGATTTTTAGTGTATTGATGTATTTTTTATTTTTAAAATATATTTAAAAATGTTTAAAAAATGTAAAAAAATAATAATAATAAATTGTAAAATTATTAGTAGTAGGCACACTAGCATCACTCTCTCTCTCTCTCTCTATATATATATATATATATATATATATTGATGGAAAGACGTGAATTAAATAAGATAGAATTATCAATTATGGGGCATGCAATAGTACTCGTACTCGCAGCCGCAGCTCCTAATTCCCTTCCATAATCTCGTATGCAAGAGGCCAGCAAGAAAGAATTAGCTTTTGGCTGCTCTTACGGTTAAGGATAGGAAAAGAATGAAGGGCTATATCCTTCTTTATCGATCGTGAGTCTCGTAGGCAAGGGGCAAGAAGCTTTTAGCTGCATGTATGCATGCCCTCACAATAATGGTTGAGGACTCTGTTTTCATGGTCTACTTTTGTCCCAAAAAAATATGTACATACATTATACATGTACTGGAACATGATCAAGAGCTAGTTTTATCCCTGTGGTAATCTCTGAAAGTAAGCTAGTTTTGCAGTACTTTTGTTGAGAGTGCCGGTAAATAGGGTGGCTCTGCGGCCACAGCTAGAGCTCTCGGTTTTATTTTTTTTATATGTATTTTTTTAATATTTTTTATTATTTATTTTAAAAAAATTTATTATATCATTAAAAAATATTGACCTAATCATTAACTAAAAAAAGCAACGGTAGATTCAGCGGGAGTTATCAGTGAGATGAGTAGCTTTTTCCCAGTAAATAACACAAAAGCTAGACCTAGTGTTCTGGAAACTACAGGTAGCTAGAGAGAGGATTTAACCTTCCATCACGTAGGCATGCATGCATGCAAGGGGCCGGCGGCCCGGCAAGAAGCTTTTAGCTTAGCTGCTCTCTCTCTCTCTCTCTCTCTCTCTCTCTCTCTCTCTATATATATATGTATACACACATGTATGTATGGACATCAAAAGCAAAAGGTCCGTCACTGGTTGAAACGTGAAAGCAGAGGGAGCGCCAATAACGGAAGCCTGTGAAAGCAAAAAATATAACCAGGGGGTGAGTGGGGATTGAACCCGACGTGAATCGAACACGCAACCTTCTGATCTGGAGTCAGACGCGCTACCATTGCGCCACGGATCCCTCTTGGTATGTCTAGTTTATAATTTTATAAGTACTTGTTTCTCCATGGGCAGGCCAAGAACGAAAGAAAAATTAATAATATTACGAGGTTTATATTAGTAATATTATGAGTAATGTTACATATAATTATGGACTATGCAAATGTTATGTAGTCATTTTAAAAAATAATGAGATACACTCTTAAAAAATTATTATTATTTCATATATGTCTCATATTTATTTTTTTTTTAAAATGATTGTATAGTACTTACGTATTCACGACTGTAACTATAATTTATCTAATATTAAGATCTAATGCACTCCAGATGATCAGCACTGGTGTCACTGTTGTGCAGGTCACTCTTGTTATATTTTTCAGTGTCTGAGGCATAGAACATTAATACATTTTATTATGACTTCTTTTGAAGTCGGGCATTACTCATAAATTTCCTTTTTTTTTTATTATTTTTATTTATTGTAGTATTTGGGCAAAAAAAGTCCGGGCAAATAATTTCTTGCAAATACACGTCAAGTAATCTGAGAGAATTCATTTTCAAGCATTGGGGATTATATAGCTGTGCATGATGAGGGTTTATGTAACCTTGTCCCAACTAATTATTAGACACATATAGACCCCCTTATCTCATTACATTAAACAATGGAAAATGAAACGCATATAAGTCTTTTCACAACTCCTTATATAATTTTATTTTAAAATGATGAGTATTTTTATAAAGTAACTTATAAAAAAAAATATCATCTTCTCGAAATATCCTCAATTTAAAATATGATTGTATAAAGAATTTAAAATGAGTCGTACATGTATCATTACTCATAACTAATTAGCTATAAACATTGGTTTAAACTGATCATAGATATTGCTTAGGTGCAATTCGTTTCATACTTTTGTATATGAAACGCAAAGTAATTCAACATGTAGATTGAATTTAGACAACTTTAATTATTTGGTGGTGAATTTGCAAGCGAATAGAAAATTAGAGGGTAAAGTGTTTGTTTATTTATTTATTTATTTTAAGCATTAAGCTGTGAGTTTGTTGTGAACTTGTGATTCGTTCGAGAACAAAAGCCCACTTTCGCTTTTCCGAAAAAAAAAAACAAAAGCCCACTTTCTTATATTTTTCGATTAGCGTCCATATATAGCCCCAATAGCATGAACGGGCAGGCAATCTGAGGTGGCTCGAGTCCCATGCCATACTGGGCCCTGGCTTAGGTCGACAAAAAGGGTTCGGCTCCATTTCGGGAGAGACGAAAAGCTATCAAGATGATCATCATAATATTTTGAAGAAAGAAAATTTTATACACTATATTATCATCTCATTTTTATCTTATTAAATAGATGTGACATATTTATCATTATTAAATAATTATTTATTGTATGTTTTTTTATCATCTAATGATGATTAATGTGCTACATACTATTTAGTATGATCAAAATAGGATAAGAGTGTGGTGTATAATATTACTCAGGAAGAAATGTTATGCATCAGTCACTATTTACTTTCACACCCCACACTTATAATTTTTTCATAAGATATAAGATATTTTTTGTAAGGTGTAAGGTATGAGATAGTAAATAGTGACTTACAAAAAATTTTTTTCTAATACTTTATGTTATCTTAGTTTATATTGAACCAGCAACAGATAAACATGAGACCAAGTCAAACACTCCTGAAGATAATACCTCTGCAGATCAAACTCAACAAGATTCAGTTATCAACTCAAAACCAAAGGATAAAGATAAAATCACCAAGCATCATTTACGGATCATTTTAGTTGTAACAATTGGATAATATTTTGTATATATCTGCTTTAACAAATATTTTTTAATATTCATCTATAAATACATCCCAAGGTCCCACAGTTGAGTGAGGAAGCCAGTTTTCATAAATCTAGCAGTTTAAATAGTTTGTTTTTCCTTTCAGATTAATTTTTTCCAAAAAAAAAAAAGAAAGAAAGAAAAATCTTGATTTTTTCTATGGGAATTTTACGAAAAATTATCAACTTTTTGCAGGAAAATCGACAATATTTTTTTCCCTAAAACTCACGTCCATATATAGAACTTTATGAAACTAAATCATTTAAAAAAAAATTATTAATGACTGTAGGATGCACAAGGGTGCTTGTAAATATATATAAAGAACAAAAAAGAGAGAAAAAAAAAACTTACATGACATGATGAAAGAGGGACTTGCATGCGTACCAGGCACTTGCAATTTGCTCTTCATGTATGCCTAGAAACTAATGCAAGTTTCCTTTATAAAATCATTGCACATACATACATATATGCAAGTTTCCTTTATATACTATTATTCACTTGATTACCTTTAAAGGATCAATCTTGATTCTTGACCTACAAAATGAGTTGAAAGAGACAGGTTAGTTGGAGATGTTTGAGTAGTAGTGTGAGTTGGGCAAGGCTCATGGTCAGGATCAAATAACTCGTCATTTATCAAAATTTCATACAATATTGGTAGCAATAGCTAGGCATCTCATGATCTGCAGATTCTCCACGAGCCTAATGCACCATATATAATATATATTTATATATATACATAGAGAAATTTTATTTGCAGTCTCCACTTGGAGACTGTATGTGCATATCCTTTATTAAATGAGAAAAAATATCATTTTAATAGGGATATTTTTGTAATTTTAAAAAATTTTAAAGATAAAATTATTTAAGCTTGCATTGCAGTCTTCAAATGAAGATTATACGTAGCATTGCTCATATACATATGACCAGATAGCAATTAAGCAAACCCATTATTATATATATTTTGTTGAGATATGGCATAATATTGTAAATCCCACTAACGAAACATGCATATATGGGTGAGGTAATAATGCCTCAAATCCTAAACCGAATATATACACACAAAAGTTTTAGATCAAAATCCTAATCATGAAAAAGGACTTCTAGCAAGGATTCCCTTTATATATCACATCCATCGGCATCTAATGCCCACCTACAAGCACTAGCACTACAGTTTTTACATTACTATGAATATTTTAGTTGATGGTTTCATGTGGGGAGGAGAAAGGGGCTAAATGGCACTGGCCTCTCGCTTTCTCTCTATGTATATATTAACGTGGGGTAATTATATTATATATAGTTTTGGAGTCTGTAGTCCCTGTATACTCTTTTTTTTAAAAAAAAAAAATGAGGGTCACCATTAAAAAAATAACATTTTTATGTGGGTCTCAGACTCTCAATTTATCAAATTTTTTCAAATGAATACGTAGAGATTACACACTTCAAAATTATAAATATCATTTCTCATTAACGTGGGATGAAATCCGGTTGTTGCTAGCTACCTTGTTGAACCAAAAGGCAAAAAGCAAAACAATCCATCTTCTTGCCTTTCACCATCAATATTTTTAGTCAAAGAGGCCAAGTTAATGGGATTATAGCTAGAGCTTGCATAGACCCCATACATATGGACTCAAAAGATATGCTCATTGGTCTTCATAAAAGGATATGATAATTGGTTGACCCTTTTTCACTCTTTTTATCGCTTTTTCTCTCGAGCACTTGTGATTTGGTAGATTATGAGTGAGGAACGCGCAAGGGGATTTTCTCTCAAGGCCCAAAAGGCTCAATTAAGTCCGGCCCAGGACGGAAAGCCATGAACCCAGCCCACCAAGAGAGTCTTCTGTACATGATCTGTAGGAGGAATGGTACTGCAAGGGATGTGACTTGTCTATCTGAGGACCCTCGAGTAGTGTCTAGTCATCGAGTGCCCACCCACACGGCAGGCATGACATATGGAGGGCCGTTGATCTACTAATAGAGAAAATATGAATGGACTAGGAGAAAGACAGATTAAGAGGAGAAGGTTAGAGAACCACGCCGCATTAATGGCTCCACCACTTGAACAACACGCCACATTAATGACGATGTCGCAATATCACGCTGCATTTAAAAGTTCTGACAAAATGAACAGTACAGAGAACCCGGACTTAATGAAAGCAGACGTAATATGCTCTTCAGACCTATAGTATAAATAGCTGATCCCAGGTACGAGGAAACTCTCTCTGAATCCTAGACTTTTTTACTTATTTACTACACTTTAAGAGCATTTACTGACTTTGACATTAGAGGTTTTCCAACCTCAAGGCTGCCCTCTCAAAGTCGTGTTATATTCTTCTCTGTGTATGGCCCATTTTCAAAGATCTGAGTTGTTAGAGCTTGACCTAAGAGTATGCGAAATATGACGTTAACAACACGCATGCATAGTCTTTTTATAACTCTTTTATAAGTATGTTTTAAATAGAGGGTATTCATGTAAAATTCAAATGAAAAACTTTAATATTTTTTTTTATGAAGTGACACTATCACATTGGTTGACTGTGAAATTAGTTTAAAAATAATTGTATGAATATCATTATTCATTAAAGAAAAAAATAACGTGGAAAATAATTTGTGGTGGAAGGATTAAGATGGGATTTATATTCTACAATTAGTGGGTGATTGGTTTGATGTTAATCTTTCTATTAATAATTGGGAGGTATGATTAATCAAAATAATGCATTTTTAATGAGTTGATTATCTGATAAACTATCAATCTTACCACCCATTTAAATTTAACACAAAAGATTATGAGTATTAAAAAAGTTCATCAATATTTTCTTATCTACTATTCATCACATAAATTATAATTTTTTTACCCTTCATAATTCAATGGGCCAAGTGATCAATTCTAACACTACCATTAATGGGAAGTGAACTAAATAAAAACTTTATGCTTCGTAAATCCATGAAAGAAGAGGGAATGTTTAAAAGATGGTGATATATGTGTTATATATACGCTTGACATATGGCCTTAAATTTAAGATATCATGAAAACTTGAGAAAAATAGTTAAAGTGATGTTTTTCCTTCATCCCATCTAATGGTAATAGTTGATGAATAATGTCAAGTCAGCATAATGTGATAAATAGGATAGGAGTGTAGCACATAACATAATTTTATCTATTTTGAAACACCAAGATAGTTGCCCAGTTGGTACGAGCTGGTATTTGATAGCTTTGAAGTCAAAAGTTCAAGTCAGGACATAAGTTGAAACCACTTGTAGTAAAATCTGACCTTTGGGCCATGGAATAGGTTTTGAATTATTTGGATACTTTGGAGGTGCTGTGGTGATGGGCTCGCTCTTGGGACAATAGTTATGGCTCAAAGCAGACAATCTACAGCGGAGAGGAGCTCCTATGGTCACGCCCAGTAAGGATTGTTATGCTGTCAACCCCACCTCCCACCTCCCCTTCTCGCAAAGAAAAAAAAAAAAAAAAAACTTTATCTATTTTGATCATTTATGGCCTATCTTTATAGAATATTTTTCAACTCCCAAGTCCTATTCAGTTTTAAAAGAAGTCTAAAAAAAAGAAATTATAGTTTTTCATCCCGAACTTCTTCAAATGAAAGAGAATCCTAGTAATTTATAACTAATTATTTGGTATCATTATGCAGACCAATATTTTAACCTATTAAACATAATATATAATATCAAGAAGAACTCATATATGAGTAATGTTAGGTACAAGTTTTAAATAGATAAATCTCGCACATGCTCTTTGTAAAATAGTAGGTTTCACTAAAAAAGAAAATGATTTTTAACACTTTTTCATGGTGGAGTCTACTGTTTTACAAAAAGACTGCACGTGACTTATCTATTTAAAACTTGTATAGAGTGTGTGTATATATAATTTATTACTCTTAATAGACTTGTATAGTGTGTATATATATATATATACTATCGAGGGATTCCATTAGCTTCCCGGTAATTAAAAAATTTCATTAAAAAAAAAAAAATGAATGATTGCTTGAATCATATATGTTGATGTTCAACGATCTGCGCAAGGAAACTTTAATGTAAAATTATCAGGTCATAAACTTTAATGGCAAACACCGTTCTCAAGTATTATAACAGAGAATATTTACATGATCCCATGCATGCAATTAATTCAATCTCTGCTGCATGGTTGGCTGCATGATATATATTTCTTTTGCTAGTTTTACTCCGAATTAGGAATTAGATAAAATGTGTCCCAGTTATTAGGTGGCCCAGACGAAAAGTTAGAAAAAATACAGTTCCTCTTCGGAACAGTCCATCTGAAAATAGCAGTATACCAGCCTGCCAATTACAATTACAATTACAATTACACGTGGAAAGTGGTCTAAATGCACACTATAAAAATACAAACCTGATTAAAACCCATAACAAATGGAAAGAGAGAACCAATTTACAGAGCTGGTACGTCTTCTCCGGATCCATTTTTTAAGAAATATATTTTTCTGGAAAAAACAATTCGCCCTTCATTTTCAGCTCTTGACGACGAAGAATTCCTCTGCTTTGGTTCTTCAAGCCGTTAAAGGAAAGTTACTTTCACGGAATGCTTGTATTTTTGTATTTTTTTTATAAATTTTCCTGCATCTTAGATGAAATTTATTGTGCCTCGTCGATTACTTTCATTCAAAAAAGACGTTTTTTTAATTCCTTAAATACAGGTATACTTTCCTGTATAAATTTTCAAATATTTCTTGTCAAAGGAAGCAGAGCCTTTGAAAGTCTTCATTTGTTAGACTTTCATTTTTTTTTTGTTCTTTTTTTTTCTTCAGGAGTATTGCTTGTGAATTTGTTGGTCGAAAGGATCGAACAAAAGCTGGCGGTTGGGGTGAATGAGAGGAGTAATAGTTACGGAGGATTTATATTCGATAGAGAGGATTTGAGATCTCAAAAATAAGATTATTTTTTCTATTTTTTAGTTTCTTGGTATCTTGTAATATTCCGAACGATTGTTGCAATTTTATTTAGAATTTCTTTGAGGTTGAATGGGAATTGGTTTATGGATTTGGAAGCATCTTCGAGAGAGATTTGGTCAAATGGGGTGTAACTGCACGTTGATCAATAGTTCTTCACGACTCGACAGGGTTAAGCTTCGTCGCGGCTCGACAAGGTCGAGCTCTGCGTTTGGTCAGGGTCCTTTTGTAGAATACAAAGAGGGCACGGGAGAAGATTATTGGAGAGGTTTGTGAGTTTTTGATCAGGTGTAGGCAGGTGCAAGACATGTAAATTAAAAGACTTACATGAATGACTGTTATTAGAGGGCTGTTATTTGAGTTTGGACAGTCCGACCGGCTGGAAGGTTTTCGGAAAAGGAAAAAAAAAAAAAAAACCCTACTTTAATTAGAAGGTTGAGAATATGATTATCATCCAGTTGTTTAGTTCTATATATGCTCGCCTCCTGTCATATAATGTGCATATATATATATATATATATAGGTACGCGACACTTTTAACGAACTTTAATTTTCTTTCTTTTTCCTCTTCTCCAAACAGAAGTACGTAAAGTGGTTTAATAGCGCCATTGTCACCTTCCTTCGAGAAAGACGACGTACAATGATGCCAGTTCTTGCAACTATTTAATTTTCAACTAAAATGGATTTTATTAACTAACTGTTAGTGTGGTCTTCAGCATTCTGATCAGTCGCATGCATGCATACTTCTTGTTTGCAATTAATAAGCTAGCTGGGAATTACATACGCTTAGTACTCCAAATTATTACCATTTTTTTTTATATTCTAAACCATCAAAATTAATTATTAATATTTAAATCTCAAGTTGCCACTTTATATTTTTTTTTTTTTTACAATTTATATCATCCATTAAATCTAAATGTTAATGTTGATCGAAATGGGACATTTCAGTACACTATTATCTTAATTCTCAAACCCGATCACCAAAGATGCAAGTTCCTCAAACTTGATATTTTAATATACTAATTATCAGTTTTATTAATAGAGTATGGAATGAGACCAGTTTTATTAATATACTAATTATCAGTTTTATTAATAGAGTAGAAATTTCTCAAAAACAAAAAAAAAAAAAACCCAAAATTTATGCAACTAAATGAAATATCTACTATAAAAAAATTTTTTATTTGTGACTAGTTTTTTTTATGAAAATGATCATTTTCTATCAAAATATATAGTATAATCTTGACACCAATAATCATTCTCTTCATAAATAACTCATCATAAATGTTCTTTTTTTGTGATGAGTACTAAGTTTACAACTCTAAGAGAATTGGTAGTGAAGTGGCTAATCGTGGCTAAAATTTGACTAAAGAATTAATTTTTCTTACTTTAACTAGCCAGTTTTCATGAACATCAAATAACAAACTCTTTAAATCAATATTCATTTCATTAAAATCTATCTAAATCTATCTTCATTTCTACTTTTTAATTCTCATGATAATTGGAATATTTGTAAAGTAGACATCTTGATGAGTAATTAAATCCATTCCTATTA
The DNA here is from genome assembly GCF_004785595.1 of Juglans microcarpa x Juglans regia. Taxonomy (NCBI): domain Eukaryota; kingdom Viridiplantae; phylum Streptophyta; class Magnoliopsida; order Fagales; family Juglandaceae; genus Juglans; species Juglans microcarpa x Juglans regia. The sequence continues at coordinate 3,963,932 of NC_054599.1, forward strand.
GAGATGTGAAGTAAGCAAGCTGAAAATATAAGCAAAATCTACGTTCAACATCTTTTAGGCTGCGTTTGGATGTTGAACTGAGTTGAGTTGAGATGATAAAATATTGTTAGAATATTATTTTTTAATATTATTATTATTTTGAGATTTAAAAAAGCTCAATTGTTTATTATATTTTATATTGAAATTTGAAAAAATATAATGATGAGTTGAGATGAGTTTGGTAACCATACATACCCTAGTCATACAACCGTGAAAAATGAAAATGAGTGTCAGTACTGGCCCCTGGCCTGGAAACCCCAATTTAATTCGAAATTAATACCATAACCAACTTGGGAAGATTAGGCATAATATATATAGTTCTTTCATATCATTTTCATGTGTTTGGAGGCTCTGGATCGAGCATCCATGTATGCATGCATGCAGTTGTATACATGATCTGTGACCATTAAGGAGAAAATGAAACATTCTCCTACAAAGACTGTATAGGGTCATGATATCATGCTGGATGAAAGTGTTGTTGATGTTGATGTTGTCAACCAAATCTAGCCGTCCATTTCTTTTACTGATCACATACCAACATTAATTGGACCCACATGAGAGCAGCCAGCCATTTTTGTGTACACTCTATTTTCAGTTTTTTTAACCCTTTTGAGTGGGTCATCATGTTTCTATACAATTTGAGCCAAAGCCCTTTGTTTCTTTTCTTTGAATAATATTTACCATAGATAAGCAAACAATGTGTATATAAACACACACATATCCAGAGTTACCTCAGTTTTTCTGGCAAAATTTAGATCCTAAGAAGTTAATTTGAGATCAGGTTTAAAGAATGCCCTGTCTTTGGGGTGAGTTGGTATAAGATTCTCAATCCATTCAGATTTCATCGAGTTACAATGGTGGTATTTGATGGGTATATAATTCAAGAGAAATGATAGTTGCAGTCGTGAGTACATAAGTACCGTACAATCATTTAAAAATAAATAAATAAATACAAAACTCACGTGAAAAGAAATTAATTTTTTAATAGTAGACTCCATTCTTTTTCAAAGCGACTGCATGGTGCTTACGCACTCCATAACTATATATAACATTACTCATAATTCAATTGCAACAAACAAACAAACACAATAATTCAAAAAAAAAAAAAGGCATAAAGAAGACTTCCTTTCAAACTCAACTACTATATATGTGTCAATATTGGAAAACAATGGGCAGGAGATCACATGTTATTCTAATTATTATATGTCTGGTAATGACATGCCATTGTATATATTATCTCAACCACTCAGCTTAGGATATTTATACAAGTTACATCTCTTGCTATTAGATTAAATAAATTTGAACTGTTCCAGGATTTCGTAATTTCAAAGGGGGGTAGAAAAACTTGGTATAAGATTGGGATGGAGACTTTGTATAAAAAGAAATAATAACCCTATATTAAGACGCACTGGCCTCTAGACCACACACCATTCACATGACTCAGAAAGAAAAACTTGGCACGATATTGGGATGGAGACTTTGTATAAAAGCCAAGTCAATGACCATTTAAACTAATCATCATCCAAAGCCATTCACAAGTCTAATCTTAGGTAAATCAGAGAACATTTTGATTTCTACCTAAAGATCAGTGATTAAGGTTTGATTTCTAACCCTCTATCTCATATCAAATTCTAAAATGATCCTGAAGAAATTTTCAGACGAGGGAGTTTTTTGAACTCTTGACTTGTATCATGTAAGCAATATTAATGAATTACATGAATGCGCAATGAAAATGCAGAAAGTTGTGTATATCTGCAGTCATGCTTGTCAAACATAACAGGAAATCACTGAACAGTGAAACTCACCAGAATCTTGAAAGAAATCTTTTTAACTTATCATCTCTATAGATCATCTTAAATGGAGTACACAAGACTTGTCACAATGTTATGCATGCTGGCCTGGGGACCATTTCATCCATCAAGGAATGCAACACTTGGTGCATCATGAAGAGATCATATGACCTGCCATACTAATTTTCTTTCTTAGTGCTGCTACACTAACAAAAGAGTTAAACAAAAGTAATCTTACAAACTGACTTGACTTTATGTAATCTATTAGATCTATTTTATAATAAAATTAACTTTAAAATTTGACAAATCACATCAAGTCACATAAGTGTATGAGATTATTTTTATGCAATCTCTTTATGGCTATAGTATTTTCCTTTCCTTAATACAAGATGAAATGCGTCTTCAATGCACTGTGCAAAATGCATGTTTCAGTTTACAACTTGGGCTCTCTAATTTTATGTCCGGAAATTGAATCATCTAATTCTAAAAATAAGAAATACAACATTAATTAAATGCACGTGTGGATTGACCTCACACAGATAATATTAAATGTTCATGAGTAGTTTCTATAATAAGTGTATTTCTCTTCAAATTAAATTATCTAATTGAAGTTTAGAAATTGAGAGAAAAGCAAGGTTAATTTTTTATTTTTTTTTATTTTTTTATTTTAATAGAAGCATGGGCATAACGTTGGACAATGGGCAACTTATAATAAGAAGGTAAGGTGCTGTGGAAAAATCAATGAGGCGCCCGGATCAATGCCCTAAAATAATGCTATGCTTTTGTTGTATCTTCGATTCACTTCCCAACCAAATCTTAAAAGACCAACATACTCTTTAGATGTCCCATTCTCCAAAATCCCACGAGCAACTCGACTAAAGTTTAAAACAATGTTACTAAAATGTTGCATTAGCAATAACCCATTGTTATTTTAAATTTAAACGATTATTAGGAGAGATGCTACTCATCATCTCATACAACACATTTTATATATTTTAAAATTATTTTTTATTATTTTTTATATTTTTTATATTTATTTTATTATATTATTGTTAAACTAATTGAGTTGTTCTACTTATTATCCATGATTCCATATACCACATATTTATTATAAAAAAAATTAAAAAAATAAATAAATATGATGTGTGATGTGTAAGAATGCTCAATAGAATTAATAGCATCGAAATCCTATAACTACCGCGTATCTTTTTTATTTAGAAACTTATTTGCGAGTTGATGTAGAGAGCACACTCTTTATATGTCTTTCATGTCGAGTTTTATAAAATTAAAATTGGATACAACTACTTGGTTAAGTCTTATTCAATGTACAGGGCCAAAGATGAGGAAGAACATATCCATTTAGACATAAAAAGAAGGGATAAAATAAAGAACAAAATGTGGCCTAAAAAGACTTATTAAGCATAGTAGAAGGTTACATAACACATACATATACAAAGAACCTCATGATTCCAAGTCCTTCCATTATTGAAAAAATCAACAAAGCAAGAAATATCTAGGAAGAACAAAACCCACAAATTTCAATAGAAAGTAGGGGAGTTAAAAGAGCAAAGTCAGTTGCTCGAGGAAGAAAGAGAGTGAGGAAGAAGCCAAAGAGCACTCGCATCAAGAGCATGAGTGGTAAATCTATTGAAATGGGAAGGATTAGACGCAGCAGAAGCAGAAGCAGAAGCACCATCCTCCCCACCCCCCCAACCAAAGTCAACCCAGTCAAACCTTCCATAGCCACGTAAGAAAGGAAGAAATAGGAAGAGAGCTCATTGTCTTGGTCTTCAAATAAGATGAGATAATTTTAGATGAGTTAAATAAAATATTATTATAATATTATCTTTTAATATTATTATTATTTTGAGATTGAAAAAAATTGAATTGTTTATTATATTTTGTATGAGAATTTGAGAAAATTATAATGATGATATAAGATGAGTTGAGATCACTTTTCAGTCCAAACGAGTCGTTAATTTTTTTTTATTTAATAGGGCTTTATTTACATGAATTGTTTTGGGATGGGTGCTCTGATGATGGTTAGTAGTCCACTTAGGGATAGTGTCTTCATTTTTTTATTTTATTTTTTTGTCCAAGTTTAATTGCTTAGAGTGCCAATAAGTCAAATACAATAAATCACTCTAACATGGAACTCTAGAGCTTTTGTCCTTTGGTATGATAATATTGGTGCCACTTATTTATTAGCAATCCTATCATCTTTGAATCTTGCACTAAACATATTGCAATTGATAATCATTTTGTTTGCGTTGCTTCAAACAAGTTTATGTTCATTTCTTATCTCATAAGGATAAAATTGCATACACCTTTTTAACTAAACCCTTAGTGTATAATTGGTTTCTAGCTTTTCATCGCTCTTTCTCCTTGAGTTTGAGGGAGTCTGTTAAAAAATTTAGCAACAATAATTCTACTATATTAGGAAGTCTTTGTCGGTTGATAAGACAAGCTTCCATTCGAGATAGGTCTATATCTGTTGATACACTTCTTGAAGATTATACAGTAAACAGATAATATTTTTTTTTTTAGAGAAGTAGTGTTGTTTTTCAATCAGGACACTTGTATTCTCATAGACTACTCTAATCATACTTTTTCAATCAGGACACTTGTATTCTCATATACTACTCTAATCATACTATGTTATTATGAACAGAGATCTCAAAACATAAAAGTATTAAGTAAGGAGGAAGGATTATTTTTACAAAAGAATGGCACTGTTTATATCACACCATTAAACAATGAAAATGGCATATTACCAATCATCCTTTCCCCTGTGTAGGAAACAGCCATCATTGCTCCCAACCATCCCTTTCAACCTTAGAAACCTGAGCGGAGCTGAGCAGCTGTTGCTTCTTCTAAGATATTCCCTCCTTCCTTTCCAATTCTCTCTTCTTTCTCCTCCTCATGCTTCCTTTTTCACAATTTATATACCTCTCTCTTTGTAACCTTTTTTTTTTCTCTACCCACTTCTTCTAACATCCTTCCTTTCCCTTTTCTTTCATCCCTTGAAACTCTCTCTTTCCCCACCATAAATGGATCCTTCTTCTACCAACTCTGTCAATGGATTCTACTCCTTTCTTACGCGTGGAATAGATGATCTCGAGCACGTCTACCTCTCCAACAACTTCATGTCAATCCAATTCCTCCAACGGGTACTTTCACTTCTCCGATCCTTCCACACCCAGCTCACCCTTCTCGTCCAGAAGCTCCATTTGCCTGTGGGTGAGAAGTGGCTCGATGAGTACATGGACGAGAGCTCCAAGCTCTGGGATGTCTGCCATGTCCTCAAGTCTGGCATATCTGGCATGGAAAACTACTACTCTGCAGGCCTCAACATAACTTCTTCCCTCGACAATCATCGTCATCTAAGCTCGCAACTCTCTCGCCAGGTCCATCGCAAAATCGCCAATCTTTTTTGGATTTATTTTAGTTTGGTTTTGTTTCGTTTTGAAGATGAACGAAATTTTCATTTTCTTATTCGATTGAGTTCTTCGAACAGGTCATTCGCACAATCTCCGGGTGTCGCCGAGAAGCTCTGGGATTGGAGGAGGAGAACAGAGCCTTACTGGAAACAAGAATCCAGCCGCTGTCGCTGCGGTTCGACGAGAAGGTGTCCATCGAGTCGAAGCTGAACGGGTTCAACGGCTTCAGGGGAGTTCTGTACGCAATGAGGAACGTGAGCTCGCTGCTACTAATGATCTTGCTGTGCGGATTGGTGTACTGCTGGCCGGAGTCAAATTCTCTGCGGGGAGGGTACGAGGGATGCTTGTTCTTCGGGTCGGGGCTGATGATATCGACGGGGAGGCTGCAGCAGAGGGTGGCGGCAGAAATAAACCAGATGGGAGGGAGGCCGGGGATTCTGCTGTACGAGTTCAGGAGATCAAAGGTGGCGATGGAGGAGCTGAGAGGGGAATTGGAGAGGAGGGGAGGTTCGTCGTCGAGGTCGCAGGTGGTGGAGTGGGAAACAGAGGTCGGGATAAGGGAGAGAGTGGAGAACTTGAGAGGGTGTTTTGGGGTGTTGAGATCTGGTGCTGACAACATTGTTGGGCAGCTCGATGATTTCTTTGATGAAATTGTTGAAGGCAGGAAGAAGCTTTTGGACTTTTGCAGTCATAGGTAGAGAGAGAGAGAGAGAGAGAGAGAGTTTTTACTGTAGAAGAAAGCAATATGGAATCTCGTGGACTTATGGTCCCATGGATGGATGGATGGAAAACCCAAAAATTAAACGGAAAAGAAGAAAGAAGAGGAAGATGATGATGATCATCATGAATATTTACAATTAGAAGCAAGGGAATCAGATTTTGTTTTTCCTTTTTGGAGGGAGGGTGGGGGAGAGTGGTTGTTGTACCTTGAAGCCTTTTCTCTCCTCTCCGGCCTCTTTTGTTCTATTTTATTTTATTTTATTTTGTTTTTATCATTTTGGGTTCATCTTCTCCTCTTGTGGGTTTTGCTCTTCCTAGTGAAAGTTGAAGCTTTGGGGATGGCTTCTTCTTCTTTTCAGCAATCCACCCAAAGAGAGGAAAAGCTTCTTGAATTTGGAATGCATAAATTTCCAAGTCTTTTAAGAGAAGAGGACTTTAAAATGAGAATCCAAGAAGTGAAAATCAAACACATAATAATAATAATAAGGTCTGGTTTTCATGGCGGGGCCAAGTTTCTTTACTTCCTCAAAACACCAACACCTGGCCTCCTCATCTATCTCCTATTTAAAATTGGGTTAAAAGAAAGAATAGAAGCTTCTTATTATTTTTTATGTTTGCATTGTTATTTTACGTTGTTGTTTCTTTTAATAATAAAAAAAGGTGAACTTCCTGTTGTTTTGATTTCATAGGTAGTAGTATTGGTCTCTTCTATAGTTGTTATAGTAAATGAGTAATGATTCTAGGTGTTGAGAGAATGATGAAAAGGGTGGGTTAAGGACTGATCTTAGGGGCGACTGTGAGATTCCTTGGCTGCTTTAATATCAAAAGCAGCAGCTTCTTTTGCTCTTGGGAAGCTTTTGTCTGATTCGGTTCTCTTTTGAAAGCAATGGAGTCGATCATGAAAGCTTCCTCTTCCTCCTGACATGTCTCTTCTAAAACAAAATCAGGGTCCCTCTCTCTTTTTCTCTTCTTTGAGAGAAGTTTTATTCTGCAGCCAATTTTTTCTTCCCTTTTTTCCTGGGGTCTATAACATAAAATAATATTGAACAGGAAATTTCAGTGGTCACTATCTCAGTTCAAACCGTATCTCATGCTTTTTGTACCTTGCCGGAAATTCATGCCTTGCCTCCCCCAAGGGGTTCCATTTGAGTGTATTGGGAAAACAACAAAAGAATAATCTAATGGTGACAGACACAAGGATAAAGACAAAAACAAATGAGTAAACTTAAAACTGAAAAAGAGAACAAAGGACAACATGCCGGATGCCAGAAATTCGGGTAGCAGAGAGCCCTGTACCAAAAAATAAACCAATGGGGTAGCCACTACCCTTAAAACAGCATAACATGTTTTTACAACTATCACCAGAGGCCATGATTTTGATACTCTTTAAAAGAACAAAAGAAAGATAGACCACTGCAAAAGAATTATAGAGTTTTCAGCCTTTGCTTTTTACCAAGGTTCTCGATTGAATTGACAAAACTCAACAAGCATAAGATACAAACCATAGATAGCTGCAGATGGTTTCAAGGTGAGTAGCAAAATCAACCAGGGTGAAATGGTTTAGAGTTTCTACATCATGACCTATTACAGCTATCGGTAGTGGAAGTAAAACAACTTCAGTGGACACATATAACCAAAACAATCTGAATTGCAGACACAATCAAGAGCAATATCAAATGCAACCATTCACAAGCATAACTCGTTTTGAACAGCAAGTCAGCAACTATCCAAATCTACCCCATCTCTGTAATTACTATTTACATATGTATACGATAAACAGTGTTGGCTGCAGACCACCACAACTTGGAGATATCTATCTATGATGTCTTCACAAATAAATCAGAAAATAAAAGGACGACTATTCTGGTGTAAATTTTACAAATCATAAAAAATATGTCAGTCGTGGACTTTCAGCGATGCTCGTAAACTTTTTGGGCAACATAATCTGAATGGTGACTTTGTTTTGGGCATAATTTACTGGAGGGAATGGAATAAAAATGGACGGGTTACCATGTAAATTGTAAGTGTTGGTAAGCCACAGGAGCAAGATGATGCTGTTACAGATGCAGGCAGGCTGCCCCTTTAACATTTTCAAGTGTCAAATCCTGGCACTGCAAATTGGGAAGCAAATGTCTCAACACATTCTTGGAGCTCAATAATATCTTTATTGTTCTGAAGACCCTTCAGAAAATCCCTCTGTGATTTTCCATGTTCCCTCTGTATGATGCTTGTAATCTGAGCTGCCCTAAGAAGAAACTCTGCAATTTTCTCAAAATCAGCCTCTAAACAACCTCTTGACGTCATGGCAGGAGAACCTGAACAAGAATGTCGAAAGAAAAAATAAAAAAATAAAACAGTTGAAGTTAATCTTCGGCTTGTGAAGTTCAAAGAAATGTATTATTTAGCACCTGTAGTAAAGAAATGAAGTCTGTAGATTAATATACTTGTGTCATTTGTCGCATTAGAATTAAGAAAATGGTGAGATAATATGAAATTATGGAAACTTTAAAATTACTTCCTAGGAACACCCATGGAGGGAGAAGCATGCAGACAAAGCACTCTTCCTTTGCACCATTTGAAAAAAGATCACAATAAAAATTGGAAAACTGGGAAACTGTTTGTTCAGCAATTTTGCAGATCAGTTACAGGTTGAAATTAAACAACAGAACATTTTTTTTTCCTTCATTGGAAAGTTACACATGCATCATGGGCCTTGAAATCACAACTTCACCCTCCACCACCCCCTTTTTCTTACAAGGGAAGGCAATGGCAAGCTCAACCACAATTGAAGTAGATAATGCTACATATGAAAAACAAAAATGCGTGGAACAATCATGCAGAACAGCTTTTCTGACCCTACTTGTAAATGCAATAGGGAAAAATTACTCACCAATTCTTACTCCTCCAGTTGAAATAGCACCATTATCACCAAATATAGCACTTTTGTTGAGAGTGATTAGGCACATCTCACAGACCTTCTCATAGTTTTTCCCTAGGAAACAAATATAAGAGTAAAAAGTTCAGAACAAATGGTGCAAATTTAGGGAGGTAGTTTACAGATTTTTACCTAGAAGTAAAAAAGCTAACAATTAAATTGTACCGCAAAAGTAAAAAGGTAGAAAATGTGTCCCTACAAGATATTGAAACTTTTCCTTTGGTTGTTGACTTTTTTCCACTTTCTACACTAGTCAAGAAAAAAGTATTCCCTATTCACGACTTGCTGGTAGCACAGTCATGACAACGAAACTTCTCACATATTGGCAATATTTCTACAAAACCTATACTTTTCCTACAGGTGCGTGACCAATCTTCAGATTTCAGACAAGGATGTTTACAAAAGCATACACCAGAGCCTGTAGAAAATGCAGCTGGAACTTAAAAACTTCTGGCATCAATACTACACACTGATTGCTATAGAGCTTTAGAAATCAATATCAAACCACGGCACATTTCCTGTTGATGCACCATTAATCAGATATTCACAATTAATGTACTCTGATACACATGTTTTGGTCTTTGAAATAATCATTTTCATCTCCTTCTTCAATGATTAAAGGACCAAGATTACACTTCCTTTCACCAACAAAGGAGCAACAAGAAGAACTCGTCTTAAAACTATAAGTAGTTACCCACAAAAAGGTCAAAAAGTAAGTCAAAAGAAACTGTGGCAAATTTGATCTTGAGGTGTATAACAGCGAATGCATGTATGCCTGTGACTCATAGGGCTGTGAATATAAACAAGTCGCTCATGAACAGCTCAAGCTTGATTCGTCTACACTTGGTTCATTTGAAGGCCTTTACACCACGCACCATGGCATAATTTGATTTGTAAAATTCAGATTTTAAAATTTATCTTTCAAATCAAATTATATCATGTGGATGATTTGTAGTGTAAAAGCATTCAAATAGAATTATTCTTTAATAAATGAGTTGTCCATAAACACTAATATCGGCTCAGATATTAAACGAGCCAAACTCACATATGCTCGACTTGGCTAGTTTTAAAGCTTGTAATTTATGTGTTATACGTAATACATGTTAGCTAAATTTTATATATTTAATTATGTACTATTAATTTATTAATAGTTTCCTTTTATAACATACATAGTTATGTTCCTAAAGTGTGCATAGGATATTTCATAAACTTTTTTACGAAATATATTTCATGTAATTGGTTATATATGTTAATATATATATATATATAGTTGTGTATTTTTAGTTTATATTTTTTTTTATTGGCACCGGGTGTCCAGGAACAACATCCCGACTAATCCCAGGGGTGCACAAGCCCTCAGCAGGGAGTTTCCCGCAAGTGCACCTCGGGTAATTCAAAGGGAAAATCTCTCAATTCGATGGCCCCTAGAGATTGTTTGCACCCAAGGGGATTTGAACCTTAGACCCGGGGGGAGCATACCCCCAAGCCCAAGGCCTTTACCACTTGAGCCAACCCCTAAGGGTTAATTATTAAATTCATCCAAGTTATTTATGTTTTAAATTCATCAAGTTATATTTATTGCAAGTCATATAATATATCAAGTTATTTTATGTTTTAATACAAGTTAATTTATGAATTTAGTTAATCATACTTATCAAAAAAAAATTTAGTTAATCGGGTTTTATACAAATATAATATATATATATGTTTTATTTGTCATTTTTTATTTAGATTATATTTTTTTATCTTATATATGTATAGCTTACATATATACACATTTACTCATGTAACTAACTTTATTATAACCAAAGGTCATGTACAGGAATTACTATAGCATATTGTTATAATTATAAACTGATTTGACTTTAAACGATTAACTATAGCTTGTATATATAGTACATGACCTAAGTTGATGATAGTATTTCTCTTCAATCAAGGGAATCATACAATTAAATTAATATATAATGTGGTTTCTCAAAACAACCTGACCAAACAACAGATCCTATTATTTTGTACAAATGATATAACATATTGTGAGTTATAACTATAACTTATAGTTGCATATTATTCTATCCCTATGCTGTAATAAATGTGCATTAACTATAAACTAAAACAATATACTTATGTCGTATGCTTAATAATACATTTGGAAATATAATATATAGTAATGTATATCATAATTTATATTTAATAATAATATATACTTATAAAAAAAATATTTAATAATAATATATTATGCAACTAGAACTTCTCACTTATTCTATTATCCATATACTAATATATATATATATATATATTGAAGGGTTTAATCTGTTGCGTTTGTCTCATTCATTATTTTTCTTTTTAATTTAAAAACTATGAAGTAAATTTATATTATAAAAAAATTCTCCATTTTTTTATCAAAACTATTTGGTTAAATAGTTAAATGACTAGAATTTTTTTGTAAAATCTTAAATTTGTTACATCAATTAAAAGAAAAAACCTATTTTTTTCAAAAAAATAAAAAATCGAGCTCAAGCTATGTAATTAATATTTAGCAAGCCAAGTTCAAACAAGGTTATTCAAGCTTAATTCGAGTTCAAGCCAAGTTCAAACAACCAAATAAGCTAACCGAGCTCGAGCAACCTAGTCGGCTCAAATCAGTTTGATTATAGCCAGCCTGTGAGATGATACTCCAGTCCATATTCATAACTAACTTAGCTTATTTATATACCAGAAACCAAAAACTTCATGATAGCTTGATGCCAAGAAAGAAACTAATTGGCATAAACAAAGACAAGAAAAAAAGTTACTGAAAGACAATTCTAGTGAAGTTATACTCATAAAGTCAAGATGGGCACCACTAAATGCAGTACCAAAGTCAAACAATAAGAAGTCTAAAAAGTAAGAGGGAAACACAGGAAGTTTATCCTTTCCAATCTATTCTACAATCTTTTTTTTAGTAAGGGGTTGAAAATTGAGTAGTTCAAATCAGAATACCTGTTAAGCCTAAAGCAGTCAGATCCCAAAGCAACAAATGATTGTCGGTACCCCCAGTCACCAGCCGGCATTTTCTTCTCAACAAAGCAGATGCTAGTGCCTGAGCGTTTTTCTTCACCTGTTGCATATAGGCTTTATACTCCAAAGTAGCTACTTGTTTTAAAGCTATGGCAAGAGCAGCAATGTGATTATTGTGAGGACCCCCTTGTAACGATGGAAACACAGCAAAGTTTAACCTGTCCTCGAAATCATAATGAGTATTACCATCTCTATGATTAAGGTTAAAGCTATGTTTCCTTGATTTTGTACCTCTCCTGTAAAAAACAAAACCTCCCCTTGGACCCCGGAGACTTTTGTGAGTTGTTGAGGTAACAATGTCACAGTACTCAAATGGACTTGCACATTCCTGTGGTTGACAATGGACAAACTTGAGTAAGAAATTTGGATTCATTTTGATAGATATACTGATTGGAAGAAGAAAATGCACAAACTCCATGATAGATTCCAAAGAAGATCAATTAAACTCACCATTACACACACGCACGCACACATATCTATAGCAGTGGCACATCAATTTTGATGGAACTTCATCCATCACTTGTATCGGTACAACTTTGTAACAATTTAAGACATTAAACAGATTGATTCACATAAAAAAGAAAACAAAGTGAGACCTGATAAAATCAGAAATTTTTTCCAAGAAAAACTAGTGTATTTGTTGTACTGTCTACAATGCAGAATCTACTCTTTCCATCAAAGGCAGTGGAAGCAGCACCGATCCTACGCAAAGAATGCTAAGAATAGTATGCAAGGAATGACAGTTAACGGCTGGCACATAGAAACATCAGTTTAAGCTCCCTTGATGGGTAGCGCATCTTATTGGCTAGCTAGCACCAACTTTTGACAATAATTCACGGCTATGCACAATTCAAATCCAAGTAATAATGCCATGTCATTTAACCCCCCCCCCTCCCCATGCATCATATCTAAGGAGTTGAACTACTAGGAGGTTCTTAAATAATACGTATGTTAACTAGACTGTCGTGCATATAATTTAACAGTTGTTCTATCAGAAGAAGTCGAGGTCAAAACATGACAACATAAATGGATTAATTGCTTGTAACAAAAGCTAATTCGATGAGCTGGGTTCATTCTATCACTTAAATATTCACAATCCGACAAACAACTACGAGGGCTCTGGACTGCACCATTCCTATGAAAACCGGGAAACTCATGGCATCCGCCCTCAAACCACAAGGAACACCATCGCTTTGTACAAACAAGGTAGCCAAATCAAAGCTAGCTCATATGATCCACAAGAAATTGTATTTAGAGTAAGAAAATACTGCAAAAATTAAATTCAAATGCACCAAAACAAAAAATCCAAGCATCAAAAGGTTAAATCAACATTAAATTAAATTCTAAATTTCCAAATCAAGCATAAAACGACCAGAAGAAGTTTAAACCTTAGCTGCCACAAGACCGCTAATATGAGCCATGTCACACATCAACACCGCTCCACATTTATCTGCAATCTGCCTAAACCTTGCGTAGTCCCACTCCCTCGGGTACGAACTCCCACCACAAATAAGTATCCTGGGGCGAAAATCAAGCGCCTTCTCCTCAAGCTTTTCGTAATCAATGTAACCCGTTTGTGGGTTTCACTTTATAAGGGAGACTCTCAAAAAATATCGAAGCAGCGGAGACCTTCTTCCCGCTAGTAGCATAGTACCCGTGACTCAAATGCCCTCCGGATGGCGAATCCAAACCCATAATCCGATCATTCGGAAGCAAAAGACCAGTGTAAACCGCGAAATTTGCAGAGGTACAAGAGTATGGCTGAACATTCACACCCCAGTTCTCAGGGTCGAGATCAAACGCTGCCAATGCGCGCTCGCAACAGAGCATTTCAATCTGATCAATATGCTGATTGCCTGTATAGTACCTCGCTCCGGGCATTCCCTCCGAGTACTTGTTGGTCAAATGGCTTCCCAGAGCTTCCATTACAGCCCTGCAGACGAAATTCTCCGAAGCGATCAATTCGATTCCTTTGAACTGTCTCTGCCTCTCCTTCTCCATTATCTCGTGGACCTCCGGGTCAGCCACCCGGAGCGGCTGGTTTCCCCAGGCCCGCACCGTGGTTCGCCTTGACTCGAGCCCCTGTTCAATCGCAACACGGTTCGGAGGGTTAGTGCAGAGCAATGATTGCCCATCTCTCGGCCTCTTCAAACACACAGAGTGTCCAAGAATGCTGAATTTTTCATCTTCGCTAAGGTCCTCACCATTCTCGAGCTCATTTTTCTCTTCTTTAAGCTCGATCAAATGCAACGGAATGGATTGGGCCGAATTCGGAAAAGTGCAAAACCTCGAATCGATACGAAGCGAAATCGGGCTGTCTAGAAACCGGCGATGCATATGAATTGAGCCAGAGAGAGAGACCCGGCTGAGCATTTGGTAAATCCATAAAACCTTAAAAAAAGACAGAAATCACCAGATTTGCGCGTGGAAAGATGGGAATAATCTCAAGTCCGCTCCTAAGGAAAAGTGTAGAAGTAACAGAAACAGCGACAACAGCGCCTGGAGAAGGTGCAGTGGAAGTAACGGAATGACGAACTATGAGAGGTTGCAGCTAAAGCAGAGGCTTCCATGGAAGTTCCGGGGAGCTAGGGAGGAGGAGGAGGAGGAGGGAAAGACGAGCGTGGCTCTGAAAATTGTTGGGAGCCGTAGGGGCGTATTTATATGTGAGCGGTTAGGTGACTGGGAATAACCGGTAGACGCAAACGTGGACGAGAAATAGAGGATCTTTAATTTCCTTTTGGGAAAGGGCGGTTCGGTCCACCTGGATTAAATGGCGTCTAGGTTCATTCGTGGATTGTGTGGAAATCACGGCTGTCTTGCCCTTCCCTGTCCGAAAAGTGGGCCATATGACTATATGTTCTAAAAAATAATAATAAAAAAAAAAAAGTAAAAGACCGTATTCGTTGTACTCATAAAACTTGCAAAATGTAGCTTTCCTTGGTCTTAAATTTCTATCTTTTCTTTCTTTCTCCGTTCATTTGCTAAAGAACAAAACAGAATGTTATTTGTCAAAAAGAGATTCTATAAAATAAATTTATAAATTTATATAATTTTATATAATATATTAAATTTATTTTATAATAAAAATAATTTTATAATTTAACATATCACATCAAATTATATTATATTATAAATTTATTTTTATAAAATTTATGTGACTAAAACATTTATCATTTATTAATGATGCTATTAAAAAAAACATCCAAACCAACCACGTACTTGGTATCGTAGATTTGGGTCTCCAAGATTTCAATTCTCACTCCGACCCAATTTATATATGGGACAACTTGATTGGAAAGTTAGATCGACTATGTTTAGTTGTTGAATTTAACTCAATTAATCTCAAATCAATCATTGATAGAATTTATTATTTTTTTAATTTATCATAAAAAAGTTAAATTCGTCTTAACCTACTTCATACATCTCAACTTAAAAAAGTTAAACTCATCTCAATGAGACTTACAAAATATTATTATTCACAACTAAATTAAATTCAACTCATCTCATTTCAACGTTCAGACAAGCTATAAAGACAAAGAGTAAAGTTAGATATTGTAGAACTATACAAATTATTTCTTAAATTATTTGTGACAATCCAAAATCACGATGCTCCAACACTTGCACGTAGAATATGGCCCAAATTCAAACCGTACATTTCAATGTGTTTTGTAGTTTCATTAGTAAAATATGATTTGGTTTTAGCAAATATCAATGAAGGCACGAGGTGATTATATGTTCAACATTTTTTTTTTTATGATATTATGATTTCGTTCTGATTGGGCCCGGAAAAAAATGTGTAAATTTAAAACTACAAGTATGATCATAATCCGATAGAAAGTCATGGGTATTAAATATATGAATAACTAAAAATAGGATATGATAATTCTAAAGTTGAGTCAATACGAAACTCTCGATATAATCTCCTAGGGAAAACAATATATAAATTTGATAAATACAAGAGATATAGATTTAATTAAAAAAAAAAAGGGTTATTCCTTGTTCTATATTTTGTTATTCTTCTCACATTAGTAAATATGACACATTTTAAGTGATTTTTTATTTTTAAGTATTTGGTTTATTAAATAACTTAAAATATAATACTTAAATTGTTTAACTACTACTAAGGGCATGCTTTAGTAATGAGATGAAATGAGAAATTGTGTGAATTATGTGAATAGTAGTGAAAAGGTTTAAGTAAATATGTTTTATTGAATTTTGTTTAAGTAAATATGTTTTATTGAATTTTGAGAAATTGAGATAAAAAATTGAATAAAAATATTATAAAGTTTAAAAATTATTGAAAAACTTATTTTTGTTTTAAAACTTGAAAAATTAGTATCGTTTTTTGTTTGAAAGTTTACGAAAATTGTATCGGATTTTGTATTTGAATAATTATTAATTAATAATTAAATGAAAAGATTGAATATTTGAAATTGAAAAAAATGTTTTGTATTTATGTGACGATTGGGAAGGAAATTTTGATTGAATATTTGAAATTGAAAAAAATGCTTTGTGTTTATGTGATGTTTGTGAAGGAAATTTTGAGATGAGATGAAAACTTTGTTGCCAAACATGGCCTAAGTATGTTATGTGCCTATGACTAGAGATTGACAAAATAAAATTGACCGTTTTTAGTTTAGAAGTCTAAAATTGAAACAAAAAAAAAAAAAAAGGCACACATTTGAACGTCAAGCCCATCCTGATCGGTATAATATAATAAAATCTTAATTATTCACTTAAAAAAATAAGGATAAAATTAAAGTGAATAATTAAGATTTTATTATATTCATAGTTTATAAATTTATTTTTGTATAATCTTTTATAGTTTTTTTTTATAACAATAATCTTTTATAGTTAAAGTATCTATATCTTATCATAGAATTGTATGTCTATGATAATGAATAAAAAATAAATAAACTGAATTAAATATAATGTGAAAATGACTAACATATGGAATTCAAAAAGTCATAATTCTCATGAAATAATTCACCAATAATTATATCGCCAACATAAAACTAGTAACGGAGAGAAACAGGCCTTAAGATAAGGAGAAAAGCTCCCAGCCAGATTGGTTTAAAACTCATTTTCATACCAACCAATGAAATCACGACACGTAGGTGCTCTAGGAGAAAAAGAAACTGCACCTGGCAACACCAAATCCCCAACTCATCTCCCCTCCTTTCTCCACACGTAACCCTCTCTCCCTTCCTTCCTTCCATTCTCTCATTGCATCAAACCTGCACCAAACCACTCATCTAAAGAATGTTGTATTGGTTGAGATTTCAGAAGTAACTAGAAATATCGCCAGGTGTTGGTGGGAGCAAACAAACTAGAGAGGGAATTCGATTGACCTTATATACGTGCAGCAGTTAAATGGTGACTGGTTGGAGCAAATGATGAGCTCATTTGGCGGATTTGATCTTGTAGTTAGTGGCAGCCCTTGTAAAAATCTTGCTGGTAGCAACAGGCATCATCGAGATGGACTTAAGGGTAAAGAATCTGCACTCTTCGACTATTACTTTCGTATTCTGGACTTGGTCAAATGTATCATGACAAAAGTACAATGATTCCATGTAAAGGAGCCTTTATTCTTGGTACTTTTGGTTAATTTCAATTTCTTGGATCTATTTCCTTTTGTTTTTTTTTTTGTTTTTTTTTTTTTTAATTAAACAGTGAAACAATAACTTGCGAGATTCTTTTTAAGCTTCTGCTTAAACGAAGGGAGAGAAATTCGGAGGGATTGAGGGGTTTTTCTATGAGAACAGCGTGAGAGTATAGAGATGGGGGAGGGAGAGAGATTGGGAGATGAGTTGGGATCGGATGTTGCCGGGTGCTGTTTCTTTTCTCTTGGAGCGCCTACGTGTCGCTATTTCATTGGCTAATGTGAAAATGAATTTTAAACTCATCCAGCTGAGAGCTTTTCTCTAAGATAATATAGAAGAAAAGATAAGGAAAAAAACGTACATTGGGGGGCAAAGTCTTGGGCAAGAAATAAGATTTGAAGGAAGGCCTGCAGTTGTAATTCGTAATTATCAGGGATGAGCTGGATAGAGGAAGAAATGCTAGAATCGGTTTGCAGGTATGAGGGCAGTAGTGATTATGGAGGGGTTGAGAAAAAACTTTTGGAGGGCTTTCTTGGTGATAATGAAGTAGAAAGGCGAAGAGGCAAGAAAGAGTAGTTAGAGAGAGAGGACGCCATTAGCAGCTTCTCGTATGCTGCAATCTCAGAGATGAACTTTGGTTTCTATAATTTATTCGTGAAAAATGGTAGTTAGATTCAGTTGGCCCCCCATTCAAAACGAGAAATTATATACACACGTCAATTTACACAACAGTCCTACGTGGAATTAATTTTATTTTTCAGGCTAGCGCTTGGCAGGACTAAAGTCTAAAATTGTAAAAGAAAAAAAACTAGAAATCTTCTCTAACCCATGCCGCACCTTACCTCACCTCGTCTTCCCCAAATTTCAAACCCAAAATCCGCCACTACCATCCACACCGGTGCTGAATGTAAGTCTCTCTATAGATCTGGCCACCACCATCCAAATTGATAGTCTTATTCTCTATCGTTTTGTATTAATTTTTCCAGCTACCAAGCAAAAGGTAACCCCCAAATCAAACCCAGATCAGAAAAAATCACAAACCCAACAGAACTAGATCCAATTATCATTGACCCAATCCCTAAATCCAATCTTATGCAATCAAAACATCCAAAGCCCATAAACCTCAAGGTCAGAAAAATTGTAAAAATGATAATAAAAAATCTAGAAAATTATAGAACACCCAACACCATTAAAGGCAAGATCAAATAAAAACCAAATTCTGCAAGATGAGATTTGGGATAACAGAGAAAATATAATTTTAAATTAGAAGAAAAGTACCAATCAGTGAGACAGTGACGAGGGTTATGGAAAGCCTCAACCAGAAAGGGGTCCACCATTTACTCATTATCTTTGAGCCCAACAACGCCACCATTGGTAGCTGAGGCATCCATGGCCATGACATCTTTCTATCTAAAATCTCTCCAAAAAGATTCATTTTCTCTTTCTTCAAGATAATAAGAATGAAAAGATTATTGCTTTCGAAACATTTCGGAAGAGAAGAAGGAACACTTTCCTTTCTTATCCCACAAACAAAGAGAGAGGGATGGAAGGCAAAGGCGATATTTTTATGTCCCAAAATCATCTTCTTCGTCGATGTGAAACCGTCCACTAGTGTGGACAGTGGTGGTTGGAATGGGGGGTTTGTGGAAGAGAGAAAGCAAAGAGACTTACATACAACGTCGGTGTGGACAGTAGTGGCCAGATTTGGGCTTGAAATTTTTTGGAGAAGACGAGGTGAGCTCTCATGCGGTGGGGGGTTTGAAATTCTGGATCTAGCACCTTTTTACAAATTTAATCCCTTGTGAGAGAAAAAAAAAAAAAAAAAGGACTAATACCACGTAGGATTGTTGTATAAACTGTTGTGTAAATTGATTTGGGTATATCATTTCTCTTTAAAATTGGAGAATGCTAGGTCACCAAGAAGTTCTCAATAATACTTGCTTATTTATAAAAGGCTAGAAGTTTTCTCTCAAGTTTCTTTCTATATCTTCTTGAGGAGAAAGTCTATGCCTTCACTCTTGAATGGTAGGCGGAGTGTTTAGTCTGTGATTGTCATCTTTTCCTATTTTGTATTTGTTTGACAACATGGCTGAGAATTTTATTTCGCATTGGAATAACTTAGCCTTACAACCATTGAAAAGGAGGGTGTTGTTGTCTTGGATAATGATGTTGAACAAACTCTAACGAAAGGCCAATTCTATCTTGTGGGGAAGATCATGTCTAAAAGGAGAATCAATCGTGAGGCCTTCGAGATAACTATGCTTAAAGTTCGGAAAGCTGGTGCAGTTATTCGTATTGTTGAAGTGGGTCAGAATCTGTTTCTCTTGGAATTTAGTTTTGAACATGATCTGCAGAGAATATGGGATGGTCAACCATGGCTCTTTGATCAAAATCTGATTTGTTTAAAGTTCTTTGATGGACTTACTCCTCCCACTGAATTAGTATTCTCTCATGCTTATCTTTGGGTGCAACTCCATCATTTGCCTCTTGGGTGCATGAGTTATAATGTGGCTTCTAGAATTGGTGGAATGATTGGGAACATGATTCATGTGGAGGTGGATGAACATTGAAATGGTTGGGGACAATATATGCGTGTTCTTGTTGAGATTGACCTTTTCAAACCCCTTGCAAGAGGCACTATGTTATCACTGAAAGAGCATCATGTGTTTGTGCCTTTTAAGTATGAGAGATTGCCACGTTTTTGCTTTTCTTGTGGTGTTATTATGCATGGCAATGTTGGTTGTTTGAACAAGATAGAAGCCACTTCTACCATGCAATATGGTACATGGATGCGTGCTTCATCTACAGCTGCAAGAGGAGTGGTGGGGAAATTCATTACTGGAGTTTGAAAAATATTTTCATCCTCTGATGCAACAAATCAGTTATCTCCTTCTTCTCCTTCTGGTAACTGCATTGACAGTTATAAGACAATTGGGGGGGGGGGGGGGGGGGGGAGGGTGGATAACATGTGGCATTCCAAGAAAGATGTAGAAGACATGTTGATTGGCTGCTCATCTGTGATCATCAATTCTGCAACTTTAACTGCTACAACTGCAGCAACTGTCATCTCTTCCAAGATTGGTCCTGCACTGCAACATTTGATTCCTTCTCCATTTGTTGATGAGTCTCTTATTAAAGTCCCCATTACTAATGACGGGGTTGGTATTGGTTTGGTGGATGTCTTTGAACAAAAAGATTTCTTTAGTCCATCTCATTCATTGCATCATCTGAAGAATAAGGTTAGAAATGCTAAAAGTAAGGCGACTGCTCATTCTGATACTTACTTGGCAACTAGAAAGATGAAGTTTTTGCCTATTGGCAACCGTAGCACTGAGGATAAAATGTTATTCAAAAGGAAACTGAGAAATGTGAAAATATTGGCGGAGGCTATTGCTCAGCTTCGCCAAGAGAAATTAGGCTTTTAAGTTGGAACTGCCGAGAACTTAGCAACTCTCGGACAATTCATGACCTTAACCTTATAGTTAAGGACAAAAAGCCAAACATCTTATTTCTTATGGAAACTATATTACATAAGAAGAAGATTGATTGTTTGAAGCATTTGTTTGGTTTTACTAATATGTTTCTGGTTGAGGGGTCAAGTCATGGTGGGGGGTCAGCATGATTATGCAAGTCTGATTGTACAGTAGAAGTCCAAAGTTATTCTCAAAGGCATATTAATTGTTGGGTTAATAGCATTTCTCCAAAACCTCCATGGATGCTCACATGCTTTTATGGTCATCCCATTACTGAAAAAATAGTAGAGGGCTATAAAATTTTAAGGCATCTTAACTCTCTGAATTCTGGTTTGTGGCTTTGTCTTGGTGACTTCAATGAGATCCTATTTCATAGTGATAAGGAGGGGGTACAGCAAGGAGTGAGAAACATATTGCCCTTTTTAAGGATGTATTAGATGATTGTCAACTTCATAATCTATGATTTTCTAAAGGAAAATTCACCTGGTTTAATAATAAATCAGATTCTTCATTCACTAAGGAGAAACTCAATATAGCAGTGGCATCTTCTGCTTGGTGTGAAGAATTTGGCATGGTTGACATAAGACTATTTTCTTCTGTTACTTCTTATCATTACCCTCTTCTCATGACCATAACAAATAACCATGGATCTTTTTGTCCACTAAAGAGGCCAAGTAGATTTGAAGCTAGATGGGCTTCTTATGAGGATTATAGTGCAGCTATTAAAACTGCTTGGTTGCAGGCTAGTAGAGTATCTGATAATCTGTCCTCTCTGACTAATAAGCTTGCTTGTTGCATGAAATCTATTAGACGATGGGCTAATTCAAAAGATCCAGTTTCTGATAAGCATCTCAGAGAGAAAATGTGCCAACTTGAAAGGATTCAGACGAATCTTACAGCAGCCTCAGTATCAGAAGTCAACAAGTTGCATAAAGAAATTTCCATCCTTCAAGAGAGTTTGCACTTAAAATGAAAACAAAGGGTCAAAGTTCATTGGCTAAAAAATGGTGATAGAAATACCAAATTTTTTCACTTGAGTGCTAGCCAAAGACAAAAAAAGAAACAAAATAGTACAAGTGGAAGATGAGGATGGAGTTCAGTGTAGTACTGCAGTAGAGATTGGTCTTTGCTTTCACTCATTTCTATCATAATTTGTTTACTTCTTTTAATCCTTCTCAAATTGATGTTTGTCTTCATGATCTTCCACCTAAAGTATCTTCTGCTATGAATGAAGATTTACTTCAGGCCTTTACAGAAGAGGATGTTAAGATTGCAATTTTTCAAATGGGACCATATAAAGCCCCTAGACCAGATGGATATAATGCCTATTTCTATCAAGACAATTGGGATGTGGTGGGTAATGAGGTTTGTCATACTATTTTGTCATTTCTCAACTCTCATGCAAATATTGAAGTAATCAATTACACCTATCTGGTTTTAATTCCCAAGTCCAAAAATCCAAAGAATGTCTCTGAATATCGACCCATAAGCTTATGCAATGTTCTTTATAAAATCATTACAAAAATGCTTACTAATAGATTAAAATCTATTATGCCTTCTCTCATTTCACCAAACCAGTGTGCTTTTGTGCCTGATAGATAGATCACTGACAACATCATGGCTGCCTATGAAACTCTTCATACCATGAATACACAACTCCATGGACAAAAAGGATTTATGGCTTTAAAATTATATAGGAGTAAGGCTTATGACAAGGTGGAGTAGGGGTTCATTCAAGTTATTTTGTTGAAATTGGGGTTTAATGCCAAATGGGTTGAGCTGATTATCTCATTTATTTATACCTCATCCTTTTTAGTTTTGGTTAATGGTGTTCCTCAACATTGCTTAAAACCTAAAAAGGGCCTCGAGGAAGGTTTTCCTTTATCCCCATATCTTTTTATTCTCTATGCTGAAGTTTTGAGTTCTCAATTGTATGCTACAGAACAACATAGAGGCTTGACTGGTGTACCAATTGCTCGAGGCCAGATCAGATTGAATCATCTGTTTTTTACAAATAATAGCCTCTTATTTTGTAAAGCTAATATGCAGGAGTGGGTCTACTTGAATCACATCCTTAGTGTCTATGAAGCTGCATCTGGCCAAAAGCTTAACACATCTATTTTTTACAAATGATAGCCTCTTATTTTGTAAAACTTATATGCAGGAGTGGGTCCACTTGAATCACATCCTTAGTGTCTATGAAGCTGCATCTGGCCAAAAGCTTAACAAAGACAAAACCTCCCTATTTTTCAATAGGAACATGAAAGCAGCAACAAAGAGACACATCATGGAGGTGGATGATTTACAAGCTTCTACTAACCTAGACAGGTACTTAGGCCTTCCATCTATTATTGGGAAATCCAAAACAAGGGTCTTTAATGATATAGTTAAAAGGGTGATTAAGAGGCTGGATAATTAAAAAAACAAGTTCCTTTGAAAAGCAGGAAAAAAGATTCTTATTAAGGCAATATTGTAGGCACTGCCTACCTATAGTATGAGTATTTTTTTACTTCCAAAAATACTATGCTATAAACTACAGTCATGTTTTGCAAAATATTGGTGAGGTCATCAAGCAAATCAATCTAAGATCCATTGGTCAAGCTAGAAATCCTTATGTGCAGGGAAATGTTGTGGAGGTTTGGGGTTTAGAGACCTACATAGTTTTAATATAGCCCTTTTAGCAAAACAAATATGGAGGTTGAGAATGCTTCCTGATTCATTGCCTAGTAGGATACTTAAAGCTAAATACTTCACACACACATCCATCTCACATGCTGGTCTAGGTCCAAGGCCCTCATACTTATGGAGAAGTCTTTTTCACTTTATTCCTTTGGTTGAGGAAGACCTTTTGTGGAGAGTGGGTGATAGTACCCAGGTCAGAATATGGAAGGATAAATGGTTGAATAGAGCCTCTTCATGCAAGATTCAATCTCCAGTATTTACTTTTCATGAGAATGCAGTGGTAGTTGATCTTATTATACTCACGCGAGGTGGTGTAATATGGATCTTATCCAAACAATTTTTCAAGAGGAAGATGTTAAGGAGATACTAAAGTTGTCTGTTAGTATTCTACCTACTACTGATAAGTTGATATGGAAAGAAACTGTTTTTGGACATTTCTCAGTGAGAAGTGCCTACCACTTGCATACATAACTCCAAGCTAGAAATAAGAGTGAATCTTCAACTAATGGAGCACAATGGTTGTTATGGAAGATGATTTGGTCCTTACAAACAACAAATGTTGTTAAATAGTTTATTTGGAGTACCTGCATAGATTCATTACCCACTCGAGTTAATTTATGTAAGAGGAATGTGATTACTGATTCTTGTTGTCCTATTTGCATGCTTAAAGATGAAACACTAGCCCATATTTTATGGACATGTCCCTCTGCTAAGGATGTATGGCTACTATGTTCCAAGTCTATTCAAAAGACAAACATTCAAGCACCTAGTTTCTTCTATGTTTTTGAGCAGCTGGTCAACATACTATCAAGTCAAGATCTTGTGTTATTTGCCACCCTAGCTCGATTTATCTAGTTTAGAAAAAACACACTAATTCATGATGGTCCTTTTCAATCTCCTAATGTTCTCTATGGTAATGCAATTAAGGCTATTGAGGAGTACTGCAATGCAAGATCAAGTACAGTAAGGTCAGGACCTCAAAACCCTTTACCTACTACTCAATGGGAAACACCTCCATCACCTTGGGTGAAAGTAAATTAGGATGTAGCAGTAAGAACTGATTTTAACAAGATTGTTGTTAGTGTGGTGATAAAAGATGTTGATGGTTCTGTTTTGGCAAGTTTGATACAACCAAAATTATTTTGCAATGATCCTGTGATGGCAGAAGCAAAAGGATTACTCTCTGCTATTTTATTTTGCCAAGAGTTGGGTCTCGACTCCATAATCTTCGAGGGTGATTCTAGTCAAGTTATTCATGCAATTAAGAGGTTTGATTCCCCTGCTGGGAAACTGCAGCGCATTATCTCATACATCATCAATCTTCTGTGTAATGCTCAATGAAAAATACAGCAAGTTAAGAGAGATTTGAATGGTGTTGTCCATCGACTTGCTAAATAGCAGTAAATTTAGAACATGAACTACGACTAGATATTGATTGTGTTGCTGAATGTATCAAACATCTTGCAATGGTTGAATGCCATATTTCAGTTCAATAAAATTGACTACTATGTTGACTAAAAAAAAAAGGTTATCTCGATAGTTTTTACCGAGAAGTGTAAAATGTAATTTTTTATTTTGTGTATTTTTTTTCAAATATTTTTAAATCATTTTAAATATTTAAAAAAAAAAGAAAAAATTCACAAATTTATTTAAAAATACTTCCTTAACAATTAAATAAATAAAAAAATCGATAGCTTCTATTGGGATGCATAATTTCCCTTTAAAATTTTCACCATTGAACCCTTTTTTTTTTCAAATTAATAATTTCTCCTACTGATTTTTACCATTTTAGAAAATTTTCAAAAATTAAGGGAAAAAAAAAAGTCAAGTGGGTATAAAATGGGGACCGAGTAGCCTGATCCTTATTTTTTATTCTAAAACTCAAAGGGTGGCCTTTGGACGAGTTTCAGTTTATAAATATTTAATATTATTTGAAAAAGTTTATATCAATAACAATAAATATTTTAAAGCTTACATTATAAATCTATCTTTTTTTCTCTTCTAAACTTTAAGTTCTAAAATTCGAGCAATTATAGAAATTTGTTAAATCTAAGGATAAGGTCTAAGTGCTCCAGTAAAAGTTGATTTTATCGTTGTTTATTTAAAAAATCGTTGTTCATTTTACATTTCTTCATCCTAAGTCCCACCAACTTTTATTTTTTACAACATACTTTTGACATTAATTATTTAGTATTATATAGTAATTCATGTAAATCTTATGCAAAAAAACCAATCATATTCAATGGCTCTAGTGACATTTAAAAAAAAAAAAAGCAAACAAACAATAATATTCTCCATCCTATTTTTATCACTCAGTCACATCTATGGATGCGACATTTTAAATGGCTCCATAGATAAACTAATTAAATAAAAAAAAAAAACCACTTAAAATATGACACATCAGCTAGTGTAACTAGAAATGAAAACTCGCAAAAAGAATGACATTTTTCTAAAGAAAAAGGGGGAAAAAAGGGATAAGATCCAATTCAAGAAGATGTGAATTCCAAATAATAAACAGTAACTAGAAAGAAAAAAAGATTCGTATTCGGGACAGTCAGATCTACTTTGGACGCATTGCCAAGCTATATATTCCTAAATGAAAGGATCTCCCTATGACTGAAATGTGAAGTTCCTCTAGACAGCTTTTTGTGAAAGAAGCTAGAAAAGGTTTTAATTCCTAGCCATTCATGGTTTCAAGTTACCAAATGGCAAAACTAAAACAAACCAGCCTAACAAAGTAACTACCGCAAGGGTCAATTTGTAATCAGCCTCTGCCTGCCGCCTTAAGTACCAGCTACTTAAACTCTAATTTGGATCAAAGGATACATAGACCTTAAAGCCATTCAATCAGTGAGAGTTCATGATTCTCTTTCTCTAGTATCAAACATAATTAGTACGATGATTTGGTGCCTTACAGACATGCTACTTTCTAAAATGTTTATAAACAGGTCCAGACAATCTTAAGCTCCCGTATAGAGTAGCTACTCTTTTTGGGTTCGAGCAATTAGCCGGTAATGACTAACTAGCATGAGATTTTCACTGCTCAGTACTTCAGTTATCCATCTATATGTCTGTTTCTATGGTTGGTTATGAACAAGGCATTCATTTTATGTATTTAATACTGGAAATGAAATTTTTTTCACACTGTTCTATGAGGCCATTCTTTTCTTTTTGTTTAACAAGTTAGACTTTATTAATGACCAAAAAGGTGTCGCCTGAGTATATGGATAAATGAGAAGCATCTAGCAGAAAGACGAAAAAAGAGTACACAAGTCTTGAAAACTAGAAATAGAAAAACCAAAATAACCAATCATCCAATGATATAGGGTTTTGAAGAAGAGATCCTTGAGGGCACCACCGTCTTTCCTTATCCTCAAGTTCTAGTCGTTTCTCTCCCATATACAATGCAACAAACAACCCGGGATCATCTTCCACAACATTACACTCTGTGGGCAACCAAACCTCCCCTTCCAACATGCCAAAAGCTCCACCACATTGCGAGACATGACCCAAGCTAAACTGAAGATATCATTCCAAAGAGTTTTTAGATACTTCACAATGCAATAAGAGATGATCTATCGTTTACACATTCCTACACATGGAACACCAATCCATCACAATAATTTTCCCCAATAAGGGATGATCTATCATTTACACATTCCTACACATGTAACACCAATCCATCACAATAATTTTCCCTTTATGTAAATAATCCACAGTAAGGATATTCATTCCTCAAGGAAGCTGTGCAAACAAAGAAAGCTACTCTCATAGGTGTCTTCAAAGGAAATGAGTAACTATCATGAGGAGATGACGCATGATAGGATGATTTTACTTCAAAGTTCAGACACTCCATGCTTTGATAAGATTACTATCTATGTATATGATGGTACTTACCCCAACTAACCCAGGCAACTTCACGTGTACCTCCTGATGTACCAGAAAGACACAGGGATGGAACAAGATTTAGGTTCTCTAGTTGTGTGGAGAATTTATGAAGATATATTTCAATGCTTTAGTCAAAAAAATTGTAGCAGATAATATTCTAAGTTATTAAAGATGATCGATGAAATCGATTAGAGTCGATGTTTGAATGCTTCCTATACCTAGATCCCAACATAAGATCCGGTATGTCCCTTCCAAAAATAAGAAGCTTGAGGCCAGAGATTTTTACCATGCATTGCGCCCCACAGGCCCTCCTCCTAGGAAAGGCATTTGGTTGAACAAAGGACTTTCTTTGTATCAACAATAGTGTCAGGGAAGATTTTAGCACCTGACAATTTGAAAGAGAGAAGAATTGTTTTTGATAGGTTTCAAAGAGAGAAGAATATTAGTGATTGATTGGTGTTTATTATGTAAGAAGAGTGAGGAAACCATTGATCATCTTTGTTCATTGTGAAGTGGCTAGTACAATGTGGGCCTCCATCTTTCATCTCTTCGGTGTAGTATGGGCAATGCCTCAAATGGTTGCAGAGTTGTTAGCTTGTTGGAGAATTCAGAATATATAAGTTAATGCAGCATGGAAGTTTAGCAAATGGTTCTTTTACGTTTAATGTGGTGTTTTTGGACTCAGACCTTTGAAGATTGTGAGAAGATGATGGTTGAGCTTAGAACCATGATGCTAAAAACTCTTTATGTCTGGGTGTCAGCTCAGGACAATTTTGGATTCTCCAATTATTTCAATTTGGTGTCATTGTTTTCCTTATCCCTCCTAGTTGAGTGTTTTATCTTGTATGCATCCTATGTACCTGGGTTGGAACCCTTTGCATTTTTAATAAAATTGTCTTATAAAAAAACACAAGGGATGAACAATCTAATGAAAAAACTAACTACATTCATTTTTGAAGTAAAAACAGGTATGATTATGATGAAAGTAGAATTGAAACTACATAGGTGGAACTGGTAGTCATGCCATGGCAAAACAGAAGAAATGTATGCAATCCAAGAGGTAAGGCTTGAATAAGTTATCGCAAAGGACAACACGTCATTTAAAACTGATAAAAGTTAAAAACAGGCCAAACTCCTAAGAACCATAATCAAATTTAAGAAGAATTGATACAACAACTAATTGTACAACATATATCTAGGAACATGCATCATTTTATTTCATCATATAAACCAAGAAGCTTAGTCAAATCCAGTGAGCAAAAATCATACCTGTACAGCTACTTACTGTAAGACATAGATGCAATCGCTACAAAGTGCATGCCCCAACAGCCGAGGCTCTCTTACATTGCACATCAAGCCTGTCAAGCAGTTTCGTGTAAGTCAAAGAAAGATCCAGTGGGTTGTTTAAGGGTTCAGTTTCATTGTACCCTTTGATGCCATCATCTTCTGTACAGCCACTGTCATCAAAACCACTTTCAACAGGCTGCTTCATATGAATGATCTTACCAAACAACTGAAAGCAACCAGCACCAACTTTTGTTGAGCTACAGCACTGGGTTCCAATTAATTCCGTGCCGAAGGAGAGCACACTACTCTGGCTATCAGGTGATAGCTTTTCAGACTGTGAACTGCCAATATTCAGCTCGGTGGAAACAGTTTTCAACTTTGGCACCATATTGTTTCCATAGGAATTATCAGTGTAAATATTGTTTTCACCTAAGTTTGATAAACCTGATTCTCTAAATAGATTTTGCCTGGCTCCCTGCATGCCAGCAGGAAAAGTGTTATAATTCAACAATGAATTTGTAAATCCTGTGATGGGGAAAAGGTCCCCCTCTCCATTAGTTAGAAGCCCAGAATTCTGAGGGGCTCTGAATTTCTTTGCAGGAGGAAATGCAGTATGGAGTGGCGATGTTGGTGAAATATATTCAACTTGCCAAGGACTCACTCCCTTGGCATTCGGCAGGACTCCAGGTTCATCCCATGTGACCTGTGATACATAGAGTTATAACAACTGAAGAAACCAAGGGAAACAAGGTAAGACATTGTTGTGATATAAGTATCACAATATTATCTCAGCATTATATAAAAGCTATGTGAAGATTTGTTATCTACCATGTCACCATAAGTACACTAGATGCACATATTTAACCATTATTAACTTAAAAGGATAATGATATCGCTGAAATATGTTTTACAGAAAGAAGTGAATAAGCCAGTTGCCAATACCCTGATCAACAACAGTTCACTTTCATTCTATAATTAACAATCAACAGCATAAATTGGGACAATCAGAGCAAATAAATACCAAGCATAAAAACAGCAAGCATATGTTTAATCGATCAATATGTATTAATATTCTTAGGATCTAAGTTTGTAACAAAGCAATGAAGCTCAGAAACTTCAAAATCTCGACAGGTCGGCTACAAATAATAATACAGCACATAAACTGCCTAAACATAAAGTTATGTGGTGTACAAACAACCCCAACGCCCGCCCAGCCTTGTAGTGCCCAACCAGGGCCTAAAAGCTGGCCCTGACAGTAAGGAAAGTGAAGAATCACTGATCCCTCACAAGAACCCCACAAAAACAAATAGTCATGTTCCCTCACAAGACCTATTCACAACAGAAAATTTTAGAAGTAAACACAAATTAAAAGGAATAAAACAAAATAAAAGAAAAAATGTAGTTCTCTAACCAAAAATTAGACAGAAGCAAAAAGCATTATTTTAACACATTTTAAGGCAAGCAGCATATACCTCCGAGGCCCTTTCTGGAATACGTTACTTTATTAAAAATAAACTCTTCTCACTTCCATGTTTCCATCATCTATCAAGAATTATATTTATTTTCAGCGCTACTGACAATTGACAAAGTCATCATGCCAACATCAAAAGAAGATTTTTTTTTTTTTTATTGGTACTGGGTGTCCAGGAACAGCATCCTGACTAATCCTGGGGATGCACAGGCCCTCAACAAGGAGTTTCTCGCAAGTGCACATCGGCTAATTCAAGGGGAACACCAAAGGAAGATATATTAATTATGTCCATATGCAAGCTATTTTACTAATCCAAGAGTGTTCAAATCAAATTCAGAGACATCACAAGATTTTCATGATTCAAGTTGTTTCTTTCCAAAGCACTAAATAACCACTAAACTACACAAGATTTCAGTTTTAATCATGTCATATCATAGTCAAATAATATTCACCTTGATACCTATTGCTAGAACTATTCCAAAAATATAACAGTCTCTATCAGTATCATGCCTGTATATTCAAACACAACTATATTCACCTTGATCTTCACCATTAATACTATTCCAAATATATAATGAGAGTTCCCTATCCTTATGTAGACAACATGTCAAGAATCATGACAGACTACGGAGACAAGAAAGACGGCACCAGTCCCAAGAGTGTAATCATTCTTCCTACTCCCACGCATCAATAATCAAGTGAAGGGCTACATTAACCAACAGAGAGAATGAGGCAGCAACATTTCTCTTTTTTTTTTTTTTTTTAACAAGTCATTGAAATTTTTCATTAAAAAAAAACAAAAAGAATAGCCACAAATACACAGGACCTATACAAGAGAAGCACCTAATTAGAAATAGAAAAATGTACAAGAAAATCATAAAAACGTGTCCATATAAACTGCCCAAAAGGAACCAAGTATTGAAGAAGAGATATGTCCGCTCGTGGTCTTCAAGATTTTTATCGTTCCTTTCCCTCTAAATATAAGACAACATTTCTAAGGCCTATTAAGGTGACCCCCTAGGATAGGATAATATGAAATTCTTAAAATACTATTGACACCATATGGCTAGGACACATTATCTCACTAATCAGTGTGCACACATGCACACACACACCGAGTTTGTATATAATATATTAATATTAAGTTTTGATTTAGAAGATAAACATATTTTTTTTATATAAGTAATTTAGAAGATAAAGATATTCAAAGCAAAAACTTTCTTTTTTTTATAAGTATGATAAGGAAAGATAGAGAAAACCTGTAGCGGATATTTTTAGACGCAAAACCATTGAAAGAAATAAACCCCCACGTGAAAACCGCCAAAGAGCAATCAATATCTAAAACTCGAGCAATAACAGACTGGAAAGAAACATATGTTTAGAGTATGTAGAATAATTATCAACTATATTTAATTTTCGTCAATGCCCTCAAAACATTCATAAGTATCCCTGATATTTCACCCCAAAGCATTTTCAAATAACAATTAGAATATTTTTTTTTTATTAAGAAAACTCTATTCTGTTTTACCCCAAACGTATATCAAGGTGTACCAACCGTAGCCTGAGTATCCTGCCATGTATCAAAAGCATACAAAATTTTCGTTTTATTTTTATTTCATGGACACGTATCAGGCCATGTCCAAGCCGTGCCCATGTACGACACAAAACACCAGCCGAGTGCTTCCGAGCATATCATAGAGCCCAGAAATCATATTTGCTCAAACAATAAAACATAGTCCAAAAGCAGTGTAAACACCCGGCCGGTACAGAAAAGGGCCGGTCAGAATTTCGGCGTATCAGCCTATACCAATCGATATTTTGAATTTCGACTGATATTTTGGATTTTGGATTTCATCTTTTATTTTTTTATTTTTTTTATTTCTTCTTATTTTTGAATCCCAATTCATGCTATTTATAATTTATATATATATATATATAATTTATTTACTATTATTTTAAAATATAATTTATATATTTATATATATAATTTATTCATATATAAAATATTTATCCGTATGAAATATTCGTTTCAAATCGTTTCAATTATGCGATTAAGGAGTTATTTAAATTTAGAAATGAGTTGAAATAGATTAAGATGGTTTGTGAATATTAAAATAAAATTTTAATTATTTATTATATTTTATATAAAAATTTAATAAAATTATTTTTAAATTTAAAAAAATTAAATTATTTATTATATTTTATATAAAAATTTAAAAAAATTATAATGATAAAATGAAATAAATTAAAAGTTGGATTTTGAATATGCCTAGAACGGTCGCGAAACATATACCTGAAGCATGCGCCAGGGAGAACCCCGCCAAGGCCCGCTGTCCGGGACCGAAGCCCCCGAAACCGTTCCTTGAAACCAAGTCATCCTCGATGAATCCTCGGTCTCCATTGCCATCTTCACTCTCATGCCCGTGGTCCAAAACACGCTCAGGGCTCCTTCCACTGCCTCTGCCTTCACCACAAACTCCGACCACGCTGCACTCGGATAATACACCACCTCGAACGGCATCCCCTTCGCCGCCAACTCCGCTGCCTCCGCCACTGCCTCCGCCAATAGCCTGCCCCTCCCGCTCCTCGAGAACCGGCCCTCTCTGCCACAGGCATTATCCTCCTCCGGCGTTACTCTCGTTGTTCCGCCCGTCGGCAAGCTATATCTGCCGCTGGAATCTCCATTGCTTGAACGTACGGCTCGGCGGACCCCGACGAACATCTGGCCCCCAGGGTTCCTCATGAAAACCACGGAGTCGCCGGCGACTAGCTTCTTGTGGTTCACGAACTTGCTCCAACCAGTAGTGAGCAAGTGGCGCCTCGGAGTGCCACGATAAATGTGCCGGAAGTCCCAGACCACGCCGTGAACGTCGGTGACCGACAACGTCTGGACCGGCGGCTCCGCCTGGTAGTTGAGCGGAGGGAAGATCGAGTCGGCGCAGAACCTCGGGACGGAAAACCCGCCGCCGTTGTTGGCATCGGATGGCGTGAGAATCTTAGAGAAGGATACGACCTTATCTTCTTCTCCGGCGCCCTCGTTTCGGTCGGGCTGGTTCCTAGAAGCTTCGATAAACTGAGAGGAGCCGGAGAAGGCGGATGACAGTTGGGGGTCAATAGGTTGAAGAAGAAGTTTCGC
Source organism: Juglans microcarpa x Juglans regia (assembly GCF_004785595.1). Taxonomy (NCBI): domain Eukaryota; kingdom Viridiplantae; phylum Streptophyta; class Magnoliopsida; order Fagales; family Juglandaceae; genus Juglans; species Juglans microcarpa x Juglans regia. The sequence continues at coordinate 3,997,453 of NC_054599.1, forward strand.
GAAGACCTCGTCGGTGATCGGATCTGCAAGAAACTCGACGGCGGTAATCCGACAGAGAATGAGGGACTTGGACAGGACGAGAGGGGAAAGGAAGTTCGGACGAGAGGAGGACTGCTCCACATGGCCTTGGGGGAAGTAGTAAACCATGGAGTGGACAGTGGGGATGTGGACGGAGTTTCCAGCGCATGCGCGCCATAGTTTGGGGTCGAGACGGCGGAGATTGGTTGCAGGAGTAGGATCCCGAGGCGACATCTTTTAGGGATTAAGGAAGGAATAAACGAAGGAATCGAGGCAGAAATACGGGAAAGGAGGGAGTGATAGGGTTGGTTAGGGTTCTTTAACATGAGTGCGGGTGTGAGTGTGTCTCTCTCTCTAAAAACATGGTCTGGGCTGTGAGAGAGAGAGAGAGAGAGAGAGAGAGAGAGTGAGACACTGCCGTATTGGGGTCGGAGAAGGGGCACGGTGGAAGGGCACAATTGAAGTATGGCTCTTATTGACCACCGAAATTACAGTTTTGCCCACAACAGCGTAACAACATCGGAATGCCAAGTATCGTGCGTTCACCAGTCTCGACTCTCGCCTCCTACAGCGTGTACTTCACGGACCCAAGGTTTCCTTTTTTTTTTTTTTTTTTTGTCTTTCTTTCTTTAGCATATGCTGTAAAAATTGAACCGAATTAGTTTCTAAAGATTAATCTCACGAGTAATTATATATCTCTTGCAATAATCCTGAATATATATATATATATGTTCTGAATATTCCATAACTGAGTTTAGATCGTATTAAGTTATTATTGGATGTATCATGTTATGTCTTGGAATTATAAAATTAATTGAAAGTGAAGAAATTATAAATGAATTGATCTCATATTTATTTTCTAATATAAAAATATTGTTCTGCATTATAGATCTTGACATTTAGATATTTTAGATGATAATTTATTTAAGTAATAGATATACGAAGTCACTTAAAATACGTTAGATTAAATATGACTAAAAGCATAATAGAAAATAGCCCGTTACTCTTTTAATATCACACGTTCAATGATTATTTTGGTAATTAGAATTCTTTTCTTAAGAATTTAAAATTTTATATTTCTCTTTATGAATTGAACCACCTAATTTATATAGAAAATTAAGAAGAAAATCATATTGACTCAAGAATAATTATATTCATCATCTTTATACTATTCACCTTTTTTTTTTCTTTAGTCAATATGTGATGTAGGAATAATGAGTAGAAAAACTCAATTAGTTTAACAGAAATTAAAAACAATTAAAAAAAACAATAGTATGCGGTGTAGGCAATTGAATAGAAGGACTCTTGATTCAATATTTACAATTTATTGTATTTTGTAGTAGCAAGTATTTAGGTGATAAAAGTCACAATTATTGTATTCGTTAATAAAATTTGGAAATTGAAGACGTACACACAGATGATCAATATATTTAATTTAATTTGCCTAAAATTTAAGAATTATTCTATTATCAAGTCGGTGGGTAAAACACACAATACACATTATTTAAATAGTAAGATCTGATTTATAAAATTAAAATAATTTTAAAATTTATTTTATAAATTAAATTATGTCATGCAACTATTTTAATAGATTTATTCTACACACTTATTTAAGAATAAAAATTATCAAAATTTGTTGATTGAAAACAAGTAAAAAAAATATGAGTAATGATACATGTATTTATAATTTTTACTTATATTTTTATTTATAAGACTTATTTTATTAGTTTTGTTTTGAAATTTAAATTTTATAATTTTCAGCATATCAATAACTGACATGTTTAAGAAGTAAATTTTTTTATAAATTTTTAAATACAAATAACATTTTTCAAAAAATATTAGTGCTAACATTCTCAATGGGCATTTAATATGAGAAGCAGATGTTCAAATAAAATGTTCCAAAGATTAATACATAAAGAGAGCATTTAAAAAGGGCAGTTGAGATTAATGGGAAGGTAGAGACTAGAGAGAGAAGATCACGCGTTGAAACCCGAAAAAGTTGGGGTTTGATATATATAAATAAAGTTTCAAAGCTTTCAACGTGGAAAAATACAATAAGAAGGGCGTAGCAGTCGGAAACCGTTGCTTACTAGTATAACAACCCCTCCCCCGTCGGTCTCGTTACAAGGGAACAGAAGGCATGTCTGTTCTCCAATTACGTAAATGCCCCTTAGAACAACATGTGACAGAACCCAGAAGTAAGCATTTCATCATGGCCACATGGCAGTAGTCCATTCGCTTTGTAACAGTGGACCGGACCCCACGGGACAAAGATACGGAAATCAATGGTAATCAAAGCTCTGACACTGAGTTCCATATCAGCGAATCCGCCTGTTGAGATTTGCCGTGCTGGCGGAGGATGTCAAAGATGGAGCGAGCCAGGGAAGGTTTGTGGGGGCGTATTATCGAACTGTATTTTCATCTTATTATATGATATATTATGCGATAAAAATAATTTAATACAAATATTAAAGTTATTATTTATTATTATTTTAATCATTATCATTTTTTTTTTTTATACAATTGGAGGATAAAGTTTCGAATTTCAAATTTCTATTTTAAAAGCGAGAGATTATGTCAATTAGATAATAGGCTTTTGACTATTTTAATCATTATCTTTTCAAGAGATAGACAAGTAAATAATTATAAATTATTTTTTAATTATTTTATCATAATAAAAGAGGATAAGATAATTAAAAAATATAAAATAGATTTAATAAATCACATGAAATAATATCTGAGTTTATTTTTATATAATTACTTTACTTTTCAAATATGATTATCTAATTCAATGAAGCATGCGGTTTTTTTTTTTTTTTTAAGCTTCTGTAACATTTATTATTATATGAGTCTCGGAGAATATTGATCCCACATGTTTTTTCCTGCTATTTTTGTTTTTTTATTCTTTGGGTTGCAACACACGTGGACATAAAGTAAACGAGGTTTGTGTTTTTGTGTAATTAATGAAAGTTCTATTAGATCGATGAATTAAAACTTAAAAAAGTTTTTACTGCTTTGTTATTGCGTAGTTTTTTAATTTTATCCTTATTTTTCTTGAAGTGAATAATTAAGATTTTATTGTATTAATATAAAAAAAAAAAAAAAGTAAGTAAACTTTGCTGCATTAATAATGGAAGGGTAACGATAGCCTTATATTTTATTTACTACTATTTTATTATTTAGCTATTGTAAATATCACTTTTTTGTATAATTTAAAAGAAAAAAAAAATCAATCAATCAACGTAATCATATAATTTAATTAAAAATAAATTTAATTTTATAAAAATTTACATTCTTTTACTTTTTAAGTCAATTTTTATAAAATTAAATTTATTTTTAATCAAATTACATGATTACATTAGTTGAAATTTATTTTTTACTAGATTATGCAAGAAAGTCATATTCTGATATTTTTAATCTAAATTTAAATAACAAAAATATAAAAAAAAATTAGATAGTAAAATAATAGTAAATGAGGTGTAAGTGTATCATTACTTATAATGAAAATAGACTGTACACAAATGATAAAAGCTTACACTACTGTCCCTTAGATACTTCCTCGAGCAAAAAATTTATTTCTCCTCAAATTAGTGTTATTCCACTTATCCATTTTGATTAGCATGTTACTTTCAAAACCCCAAGCAGTTGGGTCCTCCTCCTATTTCGTTTTTTCATTTTTATTTTTTATTTTACTATAAAATAAAAACAATAAATAAATATATCATTTTCTTTCTTTATCTATCCTCTATTTGAAACAGTTTCAATTATACCTAACAATCCTATGTTTCAAATATAATTATAAAAGAATTGTAAAAGAGTTAAAAAAAGAAATTCAACGAGCTTATAAATACTTTTATTTTATCACGTCCCGATGGTATTCCAATGAAATTAGAATTGAATTATTTATTTCAGCCTAAAAATATTTCGTCCCTCCAAATTTATAATCCTATCTTTCATTAATTTATTTAAAGTTATGTAAAAATCAAAATAAAAGAGTATTAGATGTGAATTTTTTTTATTCCAAATATGTTTTATTCTCCATAAATTATATATACGCTCATTGATTTATCATGTAAATCCAATTTTTTAATTTGATTTATTATGTTGTATGTACGTTTAAATTAGTTTTGGATATCATAATATGACTTTTCATTGGTCATTTTCTTTGTTTTTTATTTTAAAAACTTAATTTACATAATATGGTAAAGCCAAAAACTCTAAATCACAAACATTATTAAGACTAGGTTTCAAAATAAAAATAAATTGAAGAACTTTTTCAATTTTTAATATTTTTTAGATAAGGTTTTAAAACAAAATAAAAGACGACTTTCTAAAAAATTATTTGTTAGTCTATATTGAGAAGGAATGTGATAATTAATAATCTTTATTTGTTGACAGAACAGTGAGATCAATTGGCATGTTAAATATTTTTAATTTTTATTTTACATTCAAACTTAAAATTTCCTATATACTTATGCATGCTTTTAAGTAACATTTTAATTTTTATTATATACAAACTTTTATATATTCTATAGCCCCTTTTACATAAGAGAAAATATATTTGCAATCGTGAATTGTGCAACTATAACGTAATCGTTTTGAAAAAAATGAATAAAACATGATACTCACATGAAAAAAATTAATTTTTTAATAGTAGACCTCACTCTTTTTCAAAACGATTACGCGGCATTTACACACTTTACAATTATATGTAAAATTACACTTTACATAAATCCCGGCTTCGTCCCTAGTCCCAGCCAAAGCCCTTACCATCCAAGTTCCAAACCAACTCTCCTTCCTTGATTATTTATAACTGAGGGCTATGAGATCCTTTGGATGGGGTTAATATGTCTCAAAAGCAAGTTCATGGTAAAATCAAGATTGCTTTAACATAATTTAAGTAAATTGTGAGATGAATGCATTTCATCTAAAAGGTCACTGTACTCCAGAAGAGAAAAGATATTTACAACCGTGAATTTTTCAACTGCCGCGTAATCGTTTTGAAAAAAGTGAATAATTCAATGGTCTCAGAAGAAATTTATTAATTTCCAGCCATGTATTTGACATTCAAAACAATAATCCATAGAGACGCAGAATACATGCAAGAGGAGATGTGACAATTTTCAAACCAAACCAAACCCACCAAACAACAGGGATACTGGATCTCTTATTACTGTAAAAAAACAAAAGAAAAACAGGGGTTCTCAAGCAGAAGCTGTTTTCCCTTGCTGGAATACAACAGCAAAGACCGGAACAGCCACACCAATGCTCACGGCAGTGAACACTGCAAGGCTCATTGTCAACTTCTGATATTTCATCCTATCCAAGTTATACATGTGTTTGGCATGCAGATAGTAAGGTTCATCGTGACCATGTCCCCCCATTCTCTTCACCTCGGTTGAGTGGAACCCTCTCTTTGCTGGTAGGGAAAAAAAAAAAGTCAATTGTTCTAGTTTAGTGACATGGGCAAGCATTCACAATTTTGAAATTTGACAAGTAGCCATTCAGCATCCAGGGGGATCTGAAATTTAGGAAAACTTTACATGCTTAATAAAACACAATAGATTGCAAGTTTAAACATGGTAAATAATATCACATCATACCACATTTAAGCCTCGTTTGTTTTCATAACTCCTCTCAACTCATCTCATAATTATAACTTTTCTAAATTTTCACACAAAATAAAATAAACAATTAAACTTTATCAAATCTAAAACAAAAATAATATTAAAAAAAATATATTCGAACAATATTTATTCAACTTTTAACTTTAATCTTGTTAAATATATAAAAACAGAGTTGCATTATATCTATTTGATAAAATGCCACAGAGAGGAATTTGAACTAAAAGGAATCCATTTCATAGCTCGTATTTCCTTCTTACAAAATGACCAACACAGTGCAGTATTTATAGACTTCATTTAGATTTCAGACAAAAAGAAATGATTTTTGTACAATAGAGTTTTCTAGAATATTTCAAATGGAAAGAAAGCAATTCCTGTACAATAGAATTTTCTGGACTTATTCCAGCACGTCCTCTATACGAGTTTGTTGAGAGTTTGTTGGCAAAGATTCCTTTAATGCTGAGTCACTATTTGCTCTATTAACCCCCCTCGAGTCAAGCGGCATAGGAAGTATGGTAAGACTTGATTGTAGCAAGGAGAAGCGAGCTGATGATAAGGGCTTGGTGATGGGCACCAACATGGACCGAGTTTTAAAGATCCTTTGCAAGTTTCAGATGGGCCAATTACAAGGTCAAGAGTCAAGAAGATCAAGGAAGCAATGCAAGAATTGATGCAATCCACGTAGGACGAGTTTAGCAAGAGCTCAACATTCAAGATGGACTTGAAGGATGAAGATCAATTTTCAAATTGACTGTGGGTTCAAGGAATTTTATTCCCGCAAGTTCATATCACTTGGTGAGAATATCAGCAAGTTGATCATGACTAGGAACAAAGGACACAGTGAGTGTCTTGGCTGCCACACGATCCCGTACAAAATGATAAACCAAATCCACATGCTTTGTTCTAGAGTGCAAAACAGGATTTACAGAGAGATAAGTAGCATCAAGGTTATCACATAGTAAAGTCGGAGGAGAAGTAAGAAAAATGCCCAGCTCTTTTAAGACAGATTGTAACCATAATAGTTCACATGCAGTATTTGCTACTGACTTGTATTCAGTTTCTGTTGAAGAGCGAGCAATTGTAGGTTGCTTCTTGGAGCCCCATGATAGTAAAGAGAGGTTTGTATTCACAACTCATCTCACTACTATTCATTGCTATTCATCAATTTTAACTCACAGATCTCACTACTATTCACAACCCATCTTACTACTATTCACAACACATCTTACTACTATTCACAACCCATCTCAACTCATCTCAACTCATCTTCGAATCCAAACAACACCTGTGTGAACCAAAAAAGATACAAAAACCACCAATGGATTTTCGGTCATCATGACAACCAGCCCAATCAACATCAGAGAATGCATGAAGTTTTGGCAATGAATTGAGAGAGAAATGTAAGGCAAAGGAAGTTGTTAAACGGAGATATCTAAGTATGCGTTTAACAGCTAGCCAATGGGAAAGACGAGGACAATGCATAAATTGGCAAACCTTGTTCACAGCATAGGAGATATCAGGTCTTGTAAAAGAGAGATATTGTAGACTCCCTACAACACTACGATAGAGTTATGGGTCCTCAAACGTAGACCCATCAAGAGCACTAAGTTTGGTGGAGGTAGACATTGGCATAGATATGGGTTTGGAATTTTGCATATTAGTCCGTGAGAGAAGATTAGAAATATAACGGGACTATGACAAAAATAAACCAGCAGAGGTTCTCGACACTTGGATTCCTAAGAAGTAATGTAACATTCCAAGGTCTTTTACAGGAAATGTAGAACATAAGGTAGTGATGAAATTAGAAATGAGAGATAAACTTAGAGGCAATAACTATGATATCATCTACGTAAACAAGCACATAGCTAGAAACAGAATCTGAAGTGTATATGAACAATGATGAATCAGACACAGATGCATGAAAACCCATATCAATTAATTTTGAACTGAGCTTGGAAAACCAAGCCCGTGGGGCTTGTTTAAGCCCATAAATGGATTTTTTGAGTTTACAAACATGCTGAGGAAAGTTAGGATTTACAAACCCTACTGGCTGCTGCATAAAGACGTACCCCTCTAGATCACCATGAAGAAAAGCGTTATGAACATCCAGTTGATGCAAAGGACAGTGATGTGAAACAGCAATGGAGAGCAGCAACCGAATCGTGACGGGTTGACAACGGGGCTAAAAGTCTCAGAGTAATCAAGACCAGCCTGCTGATGAAACCCTTTAGCAACCAGACGAGCTTTACGTCACTCTAGGGTGCTATCAGCATGTCACTTGACAGGTTTGAGGGGTGGGATGAGATACAAAATTCTCATCTCATCTCATCATTACACCTTTTTTCAAATCTCCATACAAAATATAATAAATAATTCAACTTTTTTAAATCTCAATTCACATTTTTCAAATCTCAAAACAATAATAATATTAAAACACAATATTTTAAACTCTCAAACAAAACACAAAATTCTCATCTCACCCCCCAAACCTGCCCTTAGTCTTGAGAACCCATTTTGAACCAAGAATATTCTGAGTCGGGTGAGGTGGAACAAGGGTCCATGTGTGGTTGTGTAGGAGAGCCTCAAATTCACTAGCCATGGCAACATGCTAGTCAGCAAATTTGGAGGCTTCGGTGTAAGTGTGGGGTTCTTCAGGAATTGATGTTGATTCCGTAAGATGAGAGGAGGGTTTCGAAGAGGGCCATGGTATAGTACTGTCGAAGAGCAACAAGGGCAGTGAGTGTTTGTTTTGGCTCGAGTGATCATGGGATGGGTATTGCCAGTCGACGATGCTGAGACCGAGCTGTGAGAAGAAGTATTAGGTTGGGATATGTGGTTTCTGTGACTCGGGTTTTGACGTGGGTGAGAATGTGAGATAAGGTGAGTAGATGAGAGCGGCGGCACTGATAACAGAGAAGAAACATTAGGGTTTGAGGACGGAGATGCTGACTCAGGATGTAGGGAAGCTTCAGGAGTTTGATGAGGACTATCCGGCCGAGCTAAAGAGTTTTGATGGATGTGGGATGTTGGGCTGAGAGAATAAGGCGGGTCTTGAGAGATATGAAGAGGTGAAGTGTTTAAGAGAGGGAGAAACTGAAGTTGGGACTGTGGGCCATGGGTTTGAGGAAGGCCAGAATTATGTAAGGGGCCAGAATTAGGCAGTGTTGGAGCAAAAGAAGTACATGAAGGGAGACCTGCGCTAGTAGCAAAGGGAAACGTATTTTCATCAAAGTAAACATCTCGAGAAATGTAAATGTGACTAGTGGATGGATGAAGACAATTATACCCTTTGTGATCAGCTATGTAGCCAAGAAAAACACACAGTTTAGAGCGCATGTTCATTTTATGATGATTAAAGGGACGTAGATTAGGCCAAGAAGCGGAGCCAAAAATACATAAAAAAAAATAATCATGGACTTTATGAAAAAGAGTTTGAAAATGAGAGTGATGTTGTAAAATGGGAGTTGGAATGTGATTGATAAGAAACACAGCAGTTTAAAAAGCATCAACCCAATATTTAATAGGAGCCGAAGACTAAGATAGTAAAGACAGTCCGGTTTCTACAATATGACGATGACACCGTTCAATACTACCATTTTGAAAATGAGAATATGGACATGTGATGCTATGAGAGATTCCAAAATTTTAGTATTTTTGGAAGGGGACGAAATTCACCTCCTCAATCAGTTTGTATTTCAATAATTTTGGATGAAAAAGTGTGTAAGACATATTTAATAAAAGTTAGAAATATAGGAACAACATCTGATTTGACACGAAGAGGGAAAAACCGAATGTGTTTACTAAAATCATCAACAATAGACAAATAAAAGCAAAAACTACTAGAGGAGAGTGTAGGCGCTGGTCCCCAAACATCTAAAAATAAAAGTTGAAAAATTTGAGTAGACCGAGTTGATGATGGTGGATGTGGGAGAGCATGAGATTTGGCTTGGAGACATGCAAAGCACGGTGACACATTGTCTTTAGTAGTAACTAGAAGTTGGAATTGCCGAATGGTAAAGGTTGTAACATGTGGGGAAGGATGACCAAGTCGGGAGTGCCAAATTTGAGAGGAAGTGCATTCACCAATGAGGGCGTGTTTGGATGGGTTAGACGCTGCCTGAGCATCATCGGGAAGCACATATAAGCCTTCTTTAACAGGACCACGGAGGAGGACCGCCTGAGTGCGCAAATCCTTCACAAGAAAACCAGAAGAATTAAATTCAAAGAATACATTGTTATCTAAACAAAACTGACGAACTGATAATAAATTGCGAGAAATGGAAGGAACGTGAAGTAAATGACAAAGAATAAAATTGCCATGAGGGGTGGGGAGGATGCCATTGCCAGAGTGCTGTATAGGAAGTGAAGAGCCATCTTCGATGCATACTTGGTCAATGCCTTGATACGAAGAATAATCTAAACTTAAATTGACCCATCTTATGGCAAACCTGACACATAGGGCGATTTGAAGATGATGAATGGAGGAAATGAGGAGAGGAAGGTGCACGTCCTCCACCCGTCCACGCCAAAAGCCACGACCACGGCTTCGGTTTGGCGAAAATGGAGAAGAGAGAGGCCGAACAGATGTGGAGTTCGCAGCTAGTGGACTGCTAGTGAGAAGGGAGTTTGTTTGATGAGTAATGCGCGATTCATGATTGAGAAGGTAGCTGAAGATTTGAGAAGAGGTGAGTGGGTCGGGTCTGGTGGAGATAGACGTGACCAAGGATTCATAGTCAGATCCAAGGCCAGCCAGAAGATAGACATTAAACTCAGTAGAAGAGATAGGAAAACCAGCAACAGTGAGGGAAGAAGAGAGTGTCGTAACTTTATTGAAGTACTCGATAATAGACTCATTTCCCTTTTTGAGAGTGGCCAACTGGAGATGAGTTTGCATGAGATGGACATGGGTTTGAGCAGAGAAGAGGCCATGGAGAGTCGTCCATACCTCATGAGAGGTGGATCAACCCAAGACCTGTGCTAGAACACTATCACTAAGAGTTGCAGTAAGAGCATATATTAATAATTGATCCTGAAGAACCCATTTTTCATAGTTGGGGTTAGGAGCATCATCAATAGTGGGAGGAGGTTTGGGGTATGATCCATCCACAAAGACATATAGTTGATTGCCTTTGAGAAACGAAATGACCTGGGCTTGCCAAAGAAGATAGTTGGTAGAGGTGAGTTTGACTATGATGGTATGAGCGGCAGAAGAGGTGATGTTGGGGTTAGGTTTTGGAAGAGCTTGAAAAGCCATGAGGAAACGAGACAGAGACGGACGAAGGTCCTAATGGCTAACTGATACCATGTTAAATATATAAAAATAGAGTTGTATTATATCTATTTGATAAAATGCCACAGAGAGGAATTTGAACTAAAAGGAATCCATTTCATAACTCGTATTTCCTTCTTACAAAATGACCAACACAGTGCAGTATTTATAGACTTCATTTAGTCTATATTTCAGACGGAAAGAAAGCGATTCCTGTACAATAGAATTTTCTAGACTTATTCCAGCACGTCCTCTGTAGGAGTTTGTTGGAGAAGATTCCTTTGAAGCTGAGTCACTATTTGCTCTATTAAATCTCAACTCATTTCATCTGCGAAAACAAACGAGACCTTACTATTTCCATATGTTTTGTAACTCTCTGACTTCACTGTTTCCAATATTTTTAAGAAACTCCAATGATAAGGCCACAACAGTTGAGGTGTGAGGTGTTGACTAGACGTACACCAGTCTAAATGAGATTTTTTTAACCCTAGGAGCTGGCTCTAGTGATAAGGGCCTTGGTCTTAGAGAGTATGCTCCCACCCGATCTAAGGCTTGAACCATTGAATGCAAACAATTTCTAGGGACCACGTCTCATTGATGAAAAACTGATAATTTACTTGGTCTGTGTGATGGAAAGCATTACACATGTCCAGGGTTTAACCAGGTTAAAGACACGTTGAACTTGCACAGTCTCTGTGATTCATCATCATAATTTTTTTTTAAATGATGGGAAACCTCGCCAAGGCAAGGCCTGTCAAACCCACCCTTAAGGAGTAAACCCTGGATGCACAACCCCACCCGCCAGGAATCGTGTAAAGGATTATTGAAGGGAATTCTTAATGTATAATCAAACACAATATGTTTGGATCTACAACTCATCCCATGTAACGCCGCAATGGAAGACCCAAACTACATAGCCTATACCCTTTAAACTACATGGCTTATACTCCAAAAGGACTAGTCAATTATACAATTGGAGCCCTATTGGAACCTTATAAAAAGCAATAACTTCTCATTCCTAAGCAATGTGGGGTCTCATACACCACCTACCATTATCCTCATCATATGAGATATCACAATCTCTCCCTTTTAAATTTCCAGCGTCCTCATCAGGGCAGTCCATTGTAGGTGGCACGGCTCAAGTCCCACATTTCTGGTTGGGACAAGCTCTAATACTATTTATAATACCCCAATGAAAGACCCAAACCACATGACCTATACTCCAAAAAATTAGTCAATAATATAGTTGGAGCCCTATTGGAACCTTATAAAGAGCAAGACCTTCTCATTCCCAAGTAATGTGAGATCTCATACACCATCACCCATATCTTTATCATATGGGGTATCACAATCTCCCCCCTTAAATTCTCGACATCCTTGTCGAGCTAGTCCATCGTAGGTGGCACGGCTCAAGTCCCACATTTCTAGTTGGGATAAGCTCTGATACCATTTATAATGCTCCAATGGAAGGCCTAAAACACATGGCCTATTCTCCAAAAGGACTAGTCAATAATACAATCGGAGCCCCATTGAAACTTTATAAAGAGCAATAACTTCTCATTCCCAAGCAATGTGGGATCCCATATACCACCTACCCTTATCTTTATCATATAGGATATCACATCTCAAGTCCACCCTTTAGCACTAGTGAGCTCCTTGACGCGTCGGGAATAAATACGAATTAACACATTATGTGATTTTGGCTAATATTTGTAAATTGTAGACTCTCAATAAACTAAAAGATTTGTCATGCAAGTCATTCATGAGGTACCAATTAAATTCTTTTGTAATACTGAACTGCAAGCATCTTTGAGAACTCCATTTTGCACCACCATGATGCACATGTTTGCATACAGCATTTGTCCACATCATTATAGCATACTAGATCTCAAGGGAAGTTATTTCTGATTATGATTAACTAGCATAATTAAAACCATTGAAAAATATATAAGCCACAAGACAAATGAAATCCTGCATACATTCTTTTTTTTTTTTTTTTCTTTTTCCAAAATATCATGTCTGATATAATATTGCGCATGCACTTAACTACAACATAAGACACAAATGCCATAAATGGCATGGGGAATACCAGATGCCTTAGAAAGCAGCAGATGGCACCAAACTAACCTGATTTTGACATAAATGCTTCCGAGGACATCAACAACCTTGCACAGGACCTCATTCCATTGTTCAATGACATGGTTGCTGGAAACGAATAAGTTCTCGCTTCTTACTTGCCTGCTCAACCATCAGCTCATTCGTTTAGACACCCCTTATGTATTACATAGATATGCTAGCAACAAAATTAATAATTAGGAAAAAAACTCTGCTTATCCAATTTTTTATAGAATTATTGAAACCTTGATGCTTTTAAACAACTTAAACTAATAAAACTGGTAAAAATTAGTCGACATTCCGGGTAATGAAAATATCAATCCTGATAAAGAAGATCATATATACTGGGTAATGAAAATTTTGGGGAAAAAAATGAGTTTGCCACGAACAAAATTGTTGAAATTCAAAAACAGGGATCATTATGATAGTTGAAAACACACACACAACTCTGAAAAGTTCAAGGACATGTGTATGATAGACAACTGCTAGCAAATGAGATCCGTAAACTGTTCAAATATAAACTTGGTGAGGGGATTAGATCCAAGAAGAGATGATACTGAAATTCAATATAAAAGGGGAAAATCATTGAGTAATAACTAAGGTTTGATCCTTTGACAATAGAGAACGATCAGTGGAAGGGATTAGAGCTTTCTTTTTTCATACTTTGTTGCTTTGGGCTTTGGTTATTGTAATGGATGGGAATAGTCTTAATGACTTTTGTGCTGTTTTTCAACTTTAACTTGTAATTAATTGTTTTTCTCTTGTATACTTCCTATGTATTTGGGTTATGCCTAATTAAGTGTTTTAATAAACTTCTTACTTATAAAAAAAAAAAATAACTAAGGTTTGATCCTCTTCACGTTCTCTTGCAAAAATTTACAACCACTCCGAACAAAATCTTAGGTAGCCGTAAAACAACCACAGCGTGGCAGAGAATACAGGAAAAAAAATCCAAATGAATGAAAGGAATTTTACATCTAAAGGTCATCACTTTTAGTTCTTTTTCTTTTACGAAAGAGGGATGGTACCCGTAATTTTATTCATGAACTCTCACTTAGGTTGTCTCTTTTAGTTGGTTTGCTTAGTTGTTTTGCTTTGATAAAACAACCAAAGCGTGGCAGATATCAAAATCTTTGTCATTTAAATCTAACAAGCAATAGTTTAAAACTGAAATCCAAATCAAACAGGAAATAATAAACACAAAACATAGCAAAATATACCAAACAGAACTGAAGGAGAACAAGGGGGAAAAGAACACAAGATCTAAACCACTCTATAAAATACAAAGATCCGAACTGATGAATAGAAAATTTGAAATCCGAACAAGCGAACTACCAATGCGATCAAAATCCGCTATTAGCTCTGCCCACCAACAATGAAATGAACAAATTCACAGCGAAAGTTCAAAAAACGAAAGGGAACAAATTCACGGCGAAAAAAAAAATAAGGAGAATAGAGAATGATTTGCAATACGAAGAAAAGGAAGAGAAGAATGTTACCTCGGGATGCGATGGGAGATACGAGTTTAGGAGGAAGAACAAGTAGACTCGAGCTTTACACAACCAAAAGAAATTGCTATCCAAAACAACCTTTCTATGCTAAGGCGTTGGTTCATCAAATTTAACTTCAAAATTTAATTGAAAGTACGTATTTTTTATAAATCTAAAACTTCTATATTCATAACTTCACATTGAATTAGTCATTAAATTTATCAAAATAATAATATAATATTATTTTTTTAATAATAATATTTTTAATTTTTTCTTTTATATTTTACAATTACACTAAACATATGTTAATTAATAATTTAATTTGATACTTCAATTATTGTTTCCTAATTAATTTTTTTCCTTAACCTAATTATCTAATAAATACATTTTGTTAACTATTCTTCTATCCAATAATCATATATACAAATTATAATACACAATTTTTATATAATTTTGTAATTTTTATTCATGTTAAGACTTAATATATTTATTTGAGACGTAAAAAAATATTAAGTTTATAAAAAAAATTGTATAAAAAACTACGAATTCATGTAATTTTTTTTTTTTTATATAGGAATTCATGTTATTTGAGCAACAGTATAATGCACAATTTTCTATTACGTTTTTTTTTTTAGCTTCATGTATCAAAACGACATTATTTGGCCAGTTTCAATACATTCATTTAATGTGGTTCAGCCGCCAACGTTATTCAAATAAGTATAAAATAATCCGGATACCTATGAACAGTGGATCTTCAAATTTGAAGATGAAGATGAATGTCCTGTAACTCAAAATTTAAGATTTGTGTATATGGTGAATCCAATGCAGTAATTTTAAAGCTAAATTCATCAAAATTTAAAAATTGGACTCATTTGATGAGTGCAATACAAATGCTTTAAACCTCGTGATTTCACAAAATTTTTCTCGCATATCATTTTATTTAATCATTATAATTTTCTTAAATTTTTATATAAAATAAAATTAATTTTTTAATTTTTTCAAATTTTAAAATAAATATAATATTAAAAATATATTCTAATAATATTTTATTTAACTTTTAACTTTCATCTCAATTCATCTTATTAATTCATCTCATTTAATATGCAAAAACAAACTAAACTTAAATTGCTGCGAGAAATGTTTTAGCGGATTTTATAAAATAATTTTACAAATTAACTATGCAATATTGTAAAAATAAATTATTATAAAATAAATATAACGTATAACATATATTCTGTCCCAATACTTTTGTGGTTAAAGGTGAGATCACCAGCATAGTTTTGAATTTCTTCGACCCAACGGAATTTTCCATTTTGACGTGGTACTCTGTACACTATGCATGTTCATTACGGCTAATTTTGGACTACATTTCATTTTGGACTATTTTAATAATAATTTTGTAATTTTTTTTTAAGTTTGGATAACATTTTTATAAATTTCAAATGTACATGGCATTCATGTAATTTTAAAATCTAAAATTGATTATGGATTTATATATTTTAAATTCTTTTTAACTTCAAATATCTTTCCTCATTTTTTTAAATCTCATTATTTTTAAAAATTTAACATTTATTTATTTTTTTTTTTTTTTTTTTTTGGTGTCACAACTCAAGTTTGTAATTGTTTTTAATATTATCTTTTAACACGGATATCTCTACTTGTTTTTTAATGTTTTTAATGTATACTCATTTTAAAAAATCTTCAATTCTTCTATACACACACACATTATTAATACATAGGGTTGTATAGGAATCGAGAAAACCGACCGGCACCGACTCATACCGGCCATCGGAGCACTAAACTGGCCAAAACCGGTAGGGAACCGATCGGCCGACGTTAGATATTAGCTGAACCGTGATCGGCCGGTTCGGTTCTGGTTTGAACTTTTAGTTCAAATCGGTAAACCGGCCGATTATATATAATATTTTTTTTATATATATTTATATGCGTATAAATGATGTCTTTTCACTTAAGTAAGTGAAATGGCATCGTTTTAAGTTCCCATTTTGCAAAAAAAAATAAAATAAAAACATCATTGTTTGGTTTATTACACAAAATTGCGCCATTTTGGGTTAGGGCTTCAACCCTAACCCCCAACCCCCCTTCCCCTCTTCATTTTAAATATTCTTTTCTTTCCGCTGCAGCTCTCTGGTTCTCATCTTCCTCTACTCTCTCTCTCTCTCCCTCTCGTCTCTCTCTTAGATTTCTCTTCTCCCTCACAAATCATGCATCTCCCTCTCAATCAACTCTGGTCTCAGATCTCCCTTTCCTCTATCTCTCTCACTCTCTCTCTCTGTCTCACTCATGGGATGACGATGTATTGTTTAAATTGTTTCTAGCGTTGGCGGATCCAATTGTTGGTTACTAAAATTGTTTGAATTTGATTGTTGGTTACTTGGTTGAGAAATTTGTATGTGATAGGAACTGATGGAAACGCCGATGAATTGACAGCAATCGGCTGAAACTACGCCGACCGGTTTTCCCACCCTTCATCGACCGGTTTCCGTCGGTATCGTCCCCTGAAAACCATATTGGTTCGGTTTCGGTAAACCAAACCTAGTCAATTTTCACCACTACTAATACATATATGTACAAACTTACATATACATGTAATTATTTTATTAATTATTAGTATATATAGCTAATTTCAAAACGGTACACTGAAATGTACTTATACCAAAATATTTAGTTTCAGTACAAATCGAAATAATTACTGAAATGGAATTTAAAAGATTGACCTCCGGCATTTTGCCCATTGTTGGTTGTAATTTTCAATTTTCTACTGGAATGGCTTAATCCTTTCTAACAAGCCTGATGGGCCTAACGTGCAACCCAAATGCCAAACCCAGGCAACTTAGCATTCGATGAACCCCTCATCCAAACCCCAAATTACGATAACAACCCACGTCATACACGGGATAAAGGACCCAACAAACTCCTAACAGCTAAGGGATCTGAATTGCTTCTCTAAGAGCATTCCCATCCGGATGCCTAAACTACTATTATCTCTAAAATTTAGGGAAATAATTTGGAGGAAGCTAAAAAGCTCCCTCCCATCCCATTCCCTAAATTAGGGATTTCATTTAGGGAGCTACAATTGTTCCCCATATTTGGAGAACCACTGTACATCCCAATCAACCATCCCCTTCATTTCTTGCTATTGGTCTCACGTGTTCCTCTCTTCCACTCTCGATTGCCCTCGTTCATGGAGGCCCTGTCTCGCATCGTTTGCCACCATTAATGGTGGTTTCTCTTCATCGACACACTATATGTAAGTTATCTATTCTCTCTCGCATATTCCCTTTTCTTCTCTCTATGGATGGACTCTGTCCTCTCTCGCACAAGTCGAACACACTGAGCCTTTCTCCCATGGCTGAATCTGATACATTTTCGAGTTTAAATACTATTGTATTTGTCACTTTGGCCACTGAAATTCGAGAACACCAGATTTAAATTAGTGCTCTAGGGTTTGAATATTCATGGATCTGTAACCCATATTCACATCAACTTTCATGCATGTATCTACCATGGTTTTCATGTGTTACTTTTTTTGACTTCTTGGTTGTATTTTTCAATCGCTCTGCTTGGCCACTGAAATTCGAGAACCCTGCATTTTATTTGGTGCTCTAGCGTTTGAATGGATAATAGATCTATGTGTCATTCACGACACACTCAATTCATGTATATGCCATGGGTGAATCTGAGACATTGATCTTATATGTTTGAGAAAATTGTTTATTCTTTGAGTAAATTTGAGCAATTTCGAGTATTTTTTGCATGTTGGCTTTTTGTATAATTCAGGTCACACTGAAATCTGAATCTGCCATGGTTGAATGATGGACTTGTGCTCAGTTTGGACTTGTTGTATATGAGCACTCAATACTATTATTGTGAACATAAATTTGGGCATTTATGTTTGGATTTGGATATTTGGTTTTTATTCTTCTTCTTACACCTCACTTTGATGGGCTTTGTTTGGGTTAACTTTCTTTAGCTTCAGTTATCATCCAGTTAGTCACCTTGTTCAGAAAATGGAGATATATAAGTTAATGGAACTTCTTGAGTTTAAAGAATTTTGATTAACTTGTCAGAAAAAATGGGAATGAGTTCATTTTTTCCTGTTCTTTCCTTCACCCGATTTTGTTATTATCCATTTATACAGGGTACACTCAAATCTGAATCTGCTATGGTTGAATGCTTTGGAATTGGACAGTTTGGACTTGTTAATTGTATGTATCTAGGCACTCAAAATGGAAGATTCAGATTAAAAATTTTGCAGCTCTAGTTTGGATTTGGATAATTGGTTTTTTTTTTTCCTTCTTCTTTACACCTCACTTTGATTGACTTTGAATATGTTGGCTTTGTTTAGCTTCATTTATCACTTTGGTTTACTCACCTTGTTCAAAAAATTGTTAGAAATAAATAACTAAAAGTAACTGATTGAGTTTAAAGGATGTTGATTAACTTGTCAAAAAAAGGTCAACTGAGTTCATTTTGAATTGTTATTTCCTTCACCCAATTTGAATTGAAAATTCAGAATATTCTTTCATGATTTGAATCATTAGTCTCTTTATGTATCCTCAGACTTGTGCTCTAATGTATATGCCATGGCTGAATCTGAGGCATTGCACCAATTGGATTGTGGAAATTGTTTGTTCTTGGGGCAAATTATATCTATGTTATTGTGGTATTTCGTTGGTTGTATGCATGTTTGATCTTTATATGATTTAGGGCACACTGAAATCCAAATCTACCATTGTAGAATGTTGTGAAATTGTATAGTTTGGACTTGTTTGTTGCATATGTTTGTTGGTTTGAGCAAATTGATATTACCTTGCTATTAATTGATTTTGTGGTATCTTTGCTTATTGTTCCCATGGACTGAGCCGTTGTTGGTTTGAATTACTTAGTTTGGACTAAATGAGCTACTTTCTAATTTCTATTTTTATGTTCTTTTTCATTTTGCATGCTGCTTATTGAGACATATATGGTACTGATGAATAATTATTTCTCGTGAGGGGGGGAGGGGTGCATGTCTACTGTTAGGCTATGATGATGGTGTTAGTAGGGGTTAATTCATAAGTATTAGTGGGGCCCCATCGAGATGGTGGGTAATCCTCACATGGATGACCATATTGCACTTTGTGATAGTTTTCACAAAAGGCAACTGGGGTTTGGGTAAGGTTTTACAGCTATTTGATGTTGGGCTCCTGTCACACACATGATGTAAATTATGTAAACCATTCTAAACCACATTTCAAACACACAAGTGTTTAGGGAAGCGGATGTGAATGCTCTTATTTTCTATTTTTCAAACTGATTTTGTTATTGGATTTGAGTTGTCTTAACCCCTCGGCTGTGATAATGAAAAAATTCGAAAAAGGTGAAGTGGCACTTTGGCACACACCTACATGACATGGTAATCCGAATGACCAATAAATAGTGGCAACTGGTTGTTGCAGCCATGCTAAGGAGTGTACCAAGTGTGATCATATGTTATCATAGGATTCCTGAACCGGCTACCAAAATCACTTGCAAATATTGTTCTTAATTGTCAAACATATATACCACATTTCTATGTTTACAACTTTTTAGAGATGGATTCACAAGAGCATGGAAATATGTTCTTTACAAGCCTCCTGATTCAGAAGCCTGAAATTGACCACATTTATGGTGATTAAGGTGAACAATCTCCCATGACATTGGATGACTCTCCACCCTCATCCCCACCCTATAGAGCCTCCCTCTCAAAGAAAATCAGCCCAGGTGTGCAAACTTCACCCCCGAATAAGACAAGTTACTTATCTCCCCATGGTTGAATAGTAGCATTGATGGCATCTAGGGAATGGACAAAAAACACGCCAAACTTTAAGAAAAAGTTAGTCAATACTTCAATGAGTATAAATAAAGTACAAATGAGCAGAGTGTTGGGTCATTAATACATCAGTGGTCTATCATTCAAATTTTGTGCTAAATTCGCACAAGTTGAAAGGTTGAATCAAAGTAGCATGACTGAGCAAAACAAGGTATAAGCATCCACTTTTTTATTATTTCCAGCACTTAATTATGATATTTATGCATTATGTTTCATTTATCTTTAATGGGTGGTTAATTATTTGATTTTATGCTTGAATTGGAAGTTTGACAAAGTGAAGGCCATGTAACAATCGCTTGAGAAAATATCCTTTCAGTTCGAGCA
This sequence comes from Juglans microcarpa x Juglans regia, assembly GCF_004785595.1. Classification (NCBI taxonomy): domain Eukaryota; kingdom Viridiplantae; phylum Streptophyta; class Magnoliopsida; order Fagales; family Juglandaceae; genus Juglans; species Juglans microcarpa x Juglans regia. Next base: position 4,018,168 of record NC_054599.1, read on the forward strand.
TTGTTGGCAGCTATTGAAGGACTAGCTGAAATGGAATTAGCATTGCACAAAGGATGAGGTAAAGCGAAGGTCGGCGATGTCCTCGTCATATTCGTGTACTTCAATAGTTGCACCTAATTCACTTATGGGTTCAGTTGGTGATACAGAGGCTGAGAATCTGGTGAATAATGATGTCATCGAATTGGATAGGCCAATGAGAAGAAAAGCTGATAAAGGAAAACGTAAGGCTCAAGGCAGGGCATCAGATGAGCTTATGGAGCTGAGCAAGTGTAAGTATACTCTCCTAGAGGAGTCACATGCTCAGGAGAAAGATTTTTTTCGACTCAAGGCCGAGAAGATGGCATATGATCGAGAAATATAGGGAAATAAAAGTATATAAGAGGACAAGAGACTGAGCTTGGAGGCGGAGAAACAAGAAATCACCCGGTGGGAGAGAGAGGAGCGCATAATGTTGCTCGATGTGAGTACATTGCCTGGAGTTCAGTGGGTATATTTCCAGCAACTTCAAAGGGAGATATTGGCGAGACGCAATGCATCAGAAAATTGAGGCTACATTTTTTTTGTAACTTATTTTTTTATTCAATATTCGGACATTTGTATTTTATACTTGGCACATTAGTATAACTTGCTTGACTGTTGTGACTGATGTTGAGGGTTTTTTTGAAGGACCTTGGCACATATAATTTGTACGTTAGTAAGTATTTATTGAGAAGATAAAAAAACATGATCGTTGAATTTGAGTCTAACATGGATAGATATTGCTTGATTACATCTCAAGATTGCAAATATTTAAACTATTATAGATAATGAAAATATTACAGTAACAATCAGCATGTTCTTGAAGAAAACTTGTTTTTTGAAATGGAAATTGTGGAAATAAGAATACATGGTCGCTACTAATGAGAAGATAGAGAATCCAATAGAACCTTCTCTTCTATTTTTGAGAATAAATCTGTCATTAATGTTCAATTAAATCTGCTTGTAGTTGATGATATGCTGAGTTGTCTCTAATTTTATGATGGCGTTGAATGAAGTTGATAAATTCGTTTGTTGGATTGCACGACAGTTTTGAAATATAATCGTCAACATGATCATACTCCATGTTCGGACCTTGACTATCATCACGCTCATCCTCAATGATGATGTTATGTATAATAACACATGTTTTCATTATATTTGTTAGCTCATTGAGTTTGAAAAATTGAGAAAGTCCACGAACGATTGCAAATCTTTGTTGAAGTGTCTCGAAAGCTCGCTTGATATATTTTCTTACGGATTCTTGTGTTGTGGCAAAGTTTTTCTTCTTATTCCTTTGGGGTGATGGAATCGTCTTCACAAATATTGACCACTTAGGATAAATACCATTGGCAAGGTAGTATCTCATAGTGTAGTCATTGTCATTGATTGTGTAATTGACTGGAGGGACACGCCCTTGGGCAAGTTTCATGAAAATAAAAGATCTCTCTAATACATTAATATCGTTATGTGAACCGGGCATACCAAAAAATGCATGTCATTCCAAAGATCATATGAAGTAACGACTTCCAAAATAATAGTTGATTCACGAATGTGGCCGGAGTACATACATTTCCAGGTAGTGGGACAATTTTTTCACTTCCAATGCATGCAATCAATGCTTCTCAGCATTCTTAGGAATCCTCGTTGTTCACTAACCGCAAACAATTGAACAATATCATTGACATTAGGAGATCGCAAATATTCATTTGAAAAAACAATTACGATTGTCTTGCAGAATTTTTTGAGGCTCTCCATTGCAGTGCTTTCTCCGATACGTATGTATTCATCCATAAAATCTCCAATAACCCCATAGCTAGCATTCTAAGTGTTGCGGTTATCTTTTGCATAAAAGATAAACTGAGTCTTCCGGCATTATCTCTTCCCTGGATGAAGTAAGGCTCGTAAGCCTCTACCTCATTTAGAATACGGAGAAATAGGGGACGACTCATTTGAAATCTCATTCGAAATAGATTGGAGGGATATACTAGATTTTCTACGACATAGTCGGGAAAATGCGCTTGTGCCCTTGAATATGATCATTCCGAATAAACATACGACGTTGGTGATTGCCACGATGTCTCGATGACTCTCCATCAGCCTCGACATTAAGAAAATATCCAACTCATCATCAAATGACAAGTATGTGAGCAATTTACGAAAGAATGAACGAGCCATTTGATGAAGGGAGTTGGAGATGAGACTTGGGTTTTTGAGAATGTGAATGCAAGCAGAAGGCGTATTTATAGAGAAAAAATTTATCGTTACATATAAGACAGAAAATGTTACCATTGGAAAAAAGATAAAAAAAGTTACCGTTTGAGAAAAGACAAAAAAAATTACCGTTGGAGAAATAACAAAGCATGTTACCGTTGGAGGCAATCATTCAAAATGTTATCGTTGTACTATTTTGCAAAATTTATTATCATCAATATACGGATAGGTATTACTGTTAGAGAAACTGAAAAAATATTACTGTTATATGAAAATGAAAAAAATGTTATCGTTAGACAAATGTAAATCAAATATTACTCAAGTATATACAAACAAAATCATATTAAAAAAATACTATCGCGTTGGAAAATGCACATATTAAAAAAAATTATTATTCTTAATATCGATGTTGAATTGAAAAATAATATTGTATCCAGGAAAAAAAATCGTATAAGTTTTTATAAAGTGTGATATTTGAAAAGAAAAGAATAAGACAAAAGAGTTAGTGGTTAAGAATGGAAATGGAAATGAGAGAAAAAAGAAATAAAGAAAGAATAGAAAAATATTATTTTAATAGAATAGAGAAATGATAGGAAATGAGATGTAGAAGGTTTTTTGAAGATGAGTAAAATTTAAGATAAAATTATAAGAAGTGTCATTTTTAGCTAAAATTTAGGGAACGGGATGAGAATGCTCTAAGATAAGATAAATTGCAAACGCCGAGGGAAATTCAAATAATCTAACTAGATTTCAAATAAAAAATGAGACAGTTACAAGGCTAAAGAGGGAAACTTTCCGCTCTATAAATGGTTACTTATGAAGGTACAAAAAACTGTCTCCATATTCTACAAGAGATATCACCCAACCCATTTGACTTAGATATCCGAGACATTTCTTTACACTCCAGGCATTTTCTCTCCTTTAGTTGCAGGGCATAGAGTGAGTAGGTGTGTGGAACATGTCATTAACAGCCACCTTAGAAAAAATATAATCAATTTACAATTTATTTATTTTTTATAAATTCAATACAATGTGCATTAATAATAACAAAATATTAATTTTTAAGTTATTTGATCCGCCCCTTGTTTGGCCCCAGCTTGGGACGGACGCCTTCACTGATTTGGGTATTGGGGATGGGGCTTGGGTGGGCCTAGCCCAATATATAAGATATATTTTAAAATATTTTTTAATAAATGATGTCGGTTTACCTTATGTTAAAAAAAAAAAAAACTCTCCCTCCCCCTTAACGATCTCTCTCTCTTTTCTTCTGTTTTGCCCCACAGTCATTGTCACCCCAGTCCCGTCCGATCTTCGTCTATCGCAGTATTTCTCCACATCTCATCTTCGGCCCTAGCTCCATAGCCTCAAGTATCTCTCTCACTGGAAGTGCTCTCTCTCGAAGCTCTCTCGAAGCTCTCTCTGTCATGTGCGAAGGCCTAAGGTGCAGGTAGCAAAACCAAAACGAAGCCCATAGGACCCATAAGACCAAGTTGTAAATGCACCCGTGAGTACACTAGTCTCACCACTAATAAGGGAACGTGGCAATGCCTACATGAAAAGGGTTCAACGAATGATGCCCATTGTCTCGCATATCAAACAACAGCTTAAAACGTCACTTGATACCCCCACAGGCAAATATGGTTTCAAATAAGCAAAATTATTGGACAAGTTGCTCGATTAAAATTGAATTCGACTCTATTAGTTTATTAAACGAATTTTTTCTTAAATACAAAATATGACCAATAATACAACTTGTGTGAAATTAAGCTCGACTCATATAAGTTTGTAGAAACTTAAATGATTTTGTATTAATTATTTTATATACATCTCTATATTTATAATGAATATATCTTAAATATTTGAAGGGATAAGAGAAAATCTTGTTTATAATACTAGACTTGTTACTTGAATAATTATGTATATAGTCATGATAGATGTATATATAAAGAAATTGATAGATAGAGATTCTCTATATTGTATTTTATATCTATCTATGAAAAGAACAGCCTAGGTATGGGGGGAGACTTTTGGCAATCAACTAAGATCTCTATCTATATATTTTTTTTCTAAGCAAGCAAATTTCTATTAGAAATGGAAATGATGATATATGAGAAGGGGGTGAGATTTCCTAACAAACGCCCTAGTACAAAAAACTATAGTGCAAAGGGGGTGGAAAAAAAAAAGACAAAAAAAGTTTTGGGATCAATTTCTTAGTCGCTACCCATGCCCTACAAAGAGGATGCCATATTAAAAGATAGAAATAAATAGTTCACAAAACTGTAAAGTTATGCGAATTATGAAACCACAGCTGGTAGCGGTGGAACCTTTGCTGGAAGCGGTGATGGTGGTGGGTGCATTGCAATTTGTTATCGTGAAATGTTTTTTAGAGAGATCTGTAGTCCATTTTCCAAGATCATTGGTTAGGAAAAATGATAATATAGTAGAAAACATGGTATCGGATGGGTTGATCTGTGTTTGGTCACCTGCCTTCCCGTGCATTTATGGTGGCGCGTGGCAACCACGCGCTCGTGAGATGAAGGTGAGGCAGGCCAAATCTAGAAGATCTCAGCGAGAGAAATCTTCTGGTACGGCACGTGTAGCCATCGGAGGCGTCGGGGCGTGGCGAGAACAAGCCACACGTGGGGCCATGGGCCGAGCTTTCTGGTGCAACTTCGTGTCATCCTAGTAGATCGGCAACTAGTAGTGTGGTGGTGGGGCGCGTGTCGATTGATGGTGGCTGAAAAGTAATAGATTTGACCAAAACCGAATGGTGGAGGGAGAAGGGAAAAAAATACTATCATAAAAGTGTATACGTATTGCATAAAGAGTACTACTACATGCAGTCGTAAAGTGCGCAAGCGTCATACAGTCGTTTTGAAAAAAAAAAAAAGATTCATTATTAAAAAATTATTATTTTTATATAGATCTCATATTTATTTATTTTTTTAAAATAATTACACGATACTTACATACTCACGATTATAACTATCATTACTTTTACAAAAAAAAAAAAAAAAAATAGAGAAGTGTGAAGTTATCCTCTAAAAACAGTCCGAGACTCAAAGATCTCTATCTATATGACTGTATCTATCAAGAGTCTCCTCTAAAAAGTAAATTTTGTCATAGAGTCCACCCGCTAGGCAGACTTTTTGTATTGTGATTATGATCGCAAGCGGTAGAAATTGGTGAAGTGACGTTTTACATATTGCATCATCAATTATAATAGATCCAAGTTTCAAACAACAGGTGATATATTAAAACTCTTTAAAAAATATTCTGTTCCAGTTCTTTGGATTTGACTTTTTAATTTTCTTTTTTTTTTTTTTTTGGAAAAAAATGTTTTTTAAAAGCCAACTCCTTACATGCCCGGGAGGTGCGGGCAACACCCGAAAAGCCAAATTCAATATAGAACTAAAATATTAACAACTCTCGATCAAATATCTACTTTTACATTTCAAATATGGGATATTCGTGTGAGAATAAGTTTATATATAATTAATTTTTTTATACAGTTTTAAAATTTACAAGTTTGCACAATCTCTTTAATAAAGTGGAGCTGGCATGAAAAATAGATTTTTTTCTCATGAATTTCAAATTTACCCCACTTTTATTTAAAAAATATATTAAACTTGTATACCCTAAAATTATATAAATAATTTTCTTTTATATATAAATCAAAATTGAGTTTCTATTCAAGTTTATCATGTAATCCAAGAGCATTAATATTGGTTTAACCATATTCTTAGATAAACTTTGGCTAATATACCATTTTTTGGCTTTTGACTACCCATTCAAATGTTGAACCCAACGTTAGATTAGCCATCTTACTCTATATAAAAAATAATTATTTTCTTACTTTTTAAATGTGTTAAATAACTTTTTATCTTCATTTTCATAATTTGCAACGATTCATACATCAATATATATAAAATATGTCGAGCATAATAAATTAATTTCATTCCAAAACACAAAATATCAAAATATGTACAAATTCAGCCTCGTGCTTAATATCCAACAACTTAGAAATCAAAATATATAAAGAGAACTGTTGTAGTTATAAAGAAATTTTATAAAAGTAAATCTATAAATTAAGATGACTTCATATGATATGTTAGATTTATTTTACAAGAAAAATAATTTTATAATCTGATGTACCATATTAAACTATATCAGTTTGTGAGTTTATTTTTATAAAATTATTTTGTGATTAAAGCATTTCTCATATATAAATATCTACAAATTGTGAGAAAATGTAACTATTTTGTCAAAGGTGGAGAAAAAATAACATAACAAATTTAATTGACTAAGTACAAGTACTTATATAATCCAACTACTATAACTCATAATTACTCAGATGATTGATATCTTGATTTACTTTTATGACTAAAACTTAAAATTTTTAAAATTTTAAAAATATCTCATCTTAATATTACAATTTTTTTAAATTTTTATATAAAATAAAATAAAAAATTTAAATTTTTTAAATTTTTAAATAAAAATAATATTAAAAAAATATATTTTAATAATATTTTATTTAACTTTTTAACTTTTATCTATCTCTGTATTGTTTAGATTCGAAAATGAGTTGAGATGAATTGAGATGAATTGTGAATAATAATGAGATGAGTTGTGAATAGTAGTGAGATTTGTGAGTTAAAATTAATGAATAATAATAAATAATAATAAAATAAGTTAAGATAAATTGAAATGAATTGAGATACTTATCAATACAAACTGAACCTAAAACTAAACGCACTCGTTGGCCTTCTCCATGTATTACGCCAATTGTCAAACACTAAACAGTAAACAGGCGACAGAAGTAAACGTGGCCAAACTAGAATTGGTAGTTGTTCGGCTGCTGGAAAGTTAAAACCATTTTAATTTTTGGTACTCCTTTTTTCTCATCTTTGGGCCAAATTTCCTTCCATCACCCGGCAGCTCCACTAAAAGTCAAACAACTTTTGATGACATTATTCTCATTTTGTCAAATCTATCTTTCACAACTGCACATATATAAGAATCATTTCCTGGGTCACACGTTTTGGATTCGCCAGCTTCACATTTTAAATTGAAATATTCTATTAGTTTTCATATTCTTCAGATATTTTTTATTTTTTTCTTTTGTAGGTGGTGTGTGATTTAGAACTGCTGAATATAATAATTTCTTTAAATTATTACTATGCATATTCCTATTTCTCATTCAATTTTTTATTAAAGTTTTTACTCCAATTATGAAACTTAGAGTTTCTATCTATTTCTTACTTTTTAATTCTAAAGTCTATATAAAAGATTTTAAAGGGATCCAAAATTTGTAAGAGAAATAAAGAAAGAGAAAAACAAAAAGAAGTTTTGCCATGTAATTCATGAGTCGTATTTTTTTATGATTCTTTTACTGTATAAACACTTTCCGTATTTCAAAGAGAAACAAATATAACATAGTCTACACTATATTTAATGTTGGAATTCACACTGTCTTATATGAGTCATAGAATAATAATTAAACACGTGAAATTTAGATTCCGTTTGGATTGAGAATTGAGATGAGATGAGATGAAAGTTAAAAATTAAATAAAATATTATTAAAATCTTATTTTTTAATATTATTATTATTTGAGATTTGAAAAAGTTAAATTGTTTATTATATTGTGTAAAAATTTAAAAAAATTGTAATGATAAGATAAAATAAGATGAGTTAAGATTAATTCTCAATCCAAACGAGGCCTTAAATGTTGTACGCAAAATTTACTTTTTCTATTAAATAAATTCGTGAGATTTACTTAAATAGCTATAAATGATGTAGAATAATCTATATACCTATCTCACTTACACTTTAGACCTTAGGTACGGTTTGGATAGTAATATGAGATGATTTTATATAAAAATTAAATAAAATATTATTATAATATTATTTTTTAATATTATTATTATTTTAAAATTTGAAAAAATTAAATTTTTTATTATATTTTATGTGAAAATTTAAAAAAATTATAATTATGAAATGAGACGAGACGAGACGAGATGAAATATTTTCACTATCTAAACTGGGCCTTAGAGTTTCATTATTTAAATAAAAAATGATAAGAAATCTCAATTAATTGCCTGTAAAAACAGTCATGGGGGTTAGCCATCCGAATATAAGAAAAGAAAAAGAAAAAAGGAGGTGGGGGGACATATTGAGTCATTGACTGGAGCTGTGCCGTGACTGGCGTGGACGAGCGTCGTGTTAAACACGATAAATTCTAACTGCCTAACAATGTTGACGGTGGAAGTTGAAGTTCAACGCTTCAACACACATTCACCTGTCTGTCTCCTGTTTTCAAGTTTCATCAAATTAACCAGCGAACACTTTAAAAAGATGACTACTATATCCATAAAAAAATTATATAAAAATAATTTTATAAAATAAAGTGACTTTATCTAATTTGTTAAATATATTTTATAATAAAAATAATTTTACAATCTAATAAATTACATCAAGGTGTGTCATTTTATAAAATTTTTTTTATGTAATCACTTTGTGACTAGCCTTTAAAAACCCTACCTCACTTACTACCATCAATTATTATTTAACATTTTTTATCGTTTTACATACACATCAGTTCAAAAATATTTGACTTTTTTTAAACAATCAAAAGTTTAAAAAGAAAAAAAAAATCGATTCAAATTAAAAAAAAAAAACAATAAAAATGTCCAAAATTTCATGAAAAAAAATTTTAACGAGGCAGAAATCAATTAAAATAAGCAAAACAATGAACAAGGAAAATAAAACAACAAATAAAAACCAAAAAGTATGCATCAAAATTTTAAAGAATATTATTATATAAAACTTCATGATCCATCCACTCTACTCTAAATTACCATCACATAGGGAGGTTTGATGCATCTTGCTTTTAGGTAAGCTCTCAAACCAACCCTACGATAATATTGAATTTAATTTGTATAGTTATAAGTTGCAAGTTGCTAAGTCGCATTTTTTTTTTAGAAAAATGAATTTGCAGTACTTGAATACCTTAGAATTATATAAATCATTTTTCTATATATATTATTTCTTTTATTATATATATATATATTCATAGTCATGTTAGATAAAGTTTTAGGATGTATAAATTGCGCGCACTCAATTTAAAAAAAAAATGCTTTAGTCATAAAAAAATTTCATAAAATAAATTCACAAACTAGCGTAATTTGATATGATTCGTTAAATTATAAAGTTATTTTTATTTTTAAAGTATATCTAACGTATCATATTAAGTCATGTCAATTTGTAGATTTATTTTTATGAAATCTGTTTCTGGTTGTAACACTCCTCTAAATGTAAAATAACAGAAAAATGATATTTGCAGTCGTGGAATGCGCAAGCGTCATACAATCTTTTTGAAAAAAGTGAATACATATGATAAAAAAATATATTTTTAACAATAGATCCTACTTTTTTATAAAAAAATTACTTGCTATATGGTATTGTACAGTTCACAACTAGAACTAACATTATAATTTATAATATGGGAAGTGTTATAACATGTAAAATATTTATTTATTTATTTATTTTTGTACTTTTCTTGCTTATAAAGTTTTACGATTGAATGATGGAAGTGGATGAAAGAGTTATTTGATAAGCCTTGAGATAAAAACTTAATTTAAAGTAGTATGTAAAAATAGAAATTTTAATATTTAACCGACGCCAAAGCCAAAACAGGAATCAAACCTCTTCCCTCCTTTATTTATCAATACCCATTTTTCATATATATATATAACCTCTTCCCTCGTTTACGTGCCAATACAAGCTCCTCCTCCTTCTCCCCCTCTTCGCTTTCTTTCTCTCTGGCGATTACACACAAAGATACTAGCAGAAAATGAAGAATCGAAGCACTGGAAAAATCTCCGTTAAGTGGATTCCCGTTTTCTGCATCTCTTCCTTCCTTATCGGCACTCTCATCACCTGCAGGTCCCCTTTTTCCTTCTTTTCTCGCTCTCTCCGTACAATCTCCCATATTTTGTTTTTGATTCGAATTGCTGAAAGAGGGAAAGTTTTGTTTTTGTTTTCGTTGGTTGTTCGTTTGATATTGCTCTTTTCGGAGCTCACGAGATTAAGATATTTGAATCGTTATTGCGCAGGTCGTGGGCCCCACCGGAATCCAACGGTCAGTTCATGTCCCGGCGTCGACATGAACAAGAGTTTCAAGCTGTCACCGAAGATTTCACACCTAAAACGGTATGTTTATAGTTTTCAAATTGTCGTGAATTTGAATTTTCTTTTTTCAATCCTGTCGGGTACTGAATTTTCCTTGTTTTCCGTTTTGGCTTGGTTGTTAATCAGAAACCGGCACCGGATAGCGATATAATGGAGAGGGTTTACAAAACCGAGGAATCCCTTCAGTGAGTTTCTCTGTATTTTGGACAGTACTCTTAAGTTTCTGACCGATTTATTTAAAATTAATATGGACGCTTTTTGTTGGTTTGTTTGGAGACGCTTCCAGATCCCTAAACAAGCAGATATCGCAACTCAATATGGAGTTATCGGCGACTCGGAGTTCTCGGGAAATGGGGATCTCCGACGGTTCTACTGTCACCTCTTTGTTGCCCAATGAGAGGAAGAAAGCTTTCGTGGTTATTGGAATCAACACTGCTTTCAGTAGTAGGAAACGGCGTGATTCGGTCAGAGAGACTTGGATGCCTCAAGGTTAATTTATATAGTTCTTGCTTGAACTTGTATTTTTTCCTAGACTTGTTTGAGTTTTGTGGGTTGGGTTCTTGAGAATGTTTTATTTTGTACCGATTAGGTGACAAGCTTGTCCAATTGGAGCGCGAGAAGGGAATTGTGATCCGGTTCATGATTGGCCACAGGTTAATTTACTTCTCCAGGTTCTTTTTTTAAGTATCCCATCGTATGCCTTGGATGTTGGATTCATCACACACACACCCACACACACCCCTTGGCGTAAGCTTGTCTTGTCTAGAATTTGTAGGATTTTTTTAAATAGGTGCAAATGGACATTTTTAAGCAAGTGAATCTCATTGCTTACTTGCATGCTCAGAAAATTTGATAAAACTCGTTTTTATTATATATGGTTCCATAAAAAATTTAATATTGATTTCTTAGCCAATTGAAAAGTTTTGAATTTCATTTCTTCATGGTATAATCGGCGTGAACTTAAAAAACTAGACCAGACAGCAGAAAAAAGATTGAAAATGCTTGTATGCGTGTAATGCCACCATTACTTCACGTCCAGGAAGCATGTAATTCTTCATGGTATAATCGGCGTGAACTTAAAAAACTAGACCAGACAGCAGAAAAAAGATTGAAAATGCTTGTATGCGTGTAATGCCACCATTACTTCACGTCCAGGAAGCATGTAATTCATGACCAGGAGTATTAATGAGGCTAAAAGAAATATCTTTTTTATCAAGCTTTGCGGTTCAGTGAATTGCTGACCAAAAAAGTGATTAGAGATTGGACAATAGAACTAATACAGTTTTGGTTGGCCTGATGATTATTTATTTTCAAGAGCATATTTGAGTCAAAACTACATGCAAGCCCTCTGCATTCCATGCTTCATCAATCGTAGTTTTAGCATGTGAAACCAACATTAAGATTTTGAGGTAAAAAACTGTGTTCAAAATTCATTCGTAAAATTTCTGTACTGTGTGCAGTGATCTAATGGTAACAGCTGGGATCATACTTTTGCTTGAATCCATTGAATTATGACACTGTCATTGTCAGGATTCTCAATGAAAGCAATATGAATTGGGAGAATAGATAAATATGTTGGGAGAGAAGGATGATTCCAATACTGGCCAGTGGATCAATATATTAGTGCATAGACAAACCCTTAACAGCAAATATTAAAATCTCTAATTTTTTCAAAGCATAAACTAACGGTAAGAATTTAATAACCCTCTTTAATAAATTGATTCAACACAGAATATTTTTTAATTCAAATGAAGGATAAAAAGTAGAGTCTAATATTTCAGCATTCTTCTTTCGGACATCATGACGATGCAACATCACATTGTCTGAGAGAAATTGCAGTTTCTGTCCTTTTTGCAACATATGTTAGATATATCACACATCAGATGTTGAAAGTGAAAAAGATAGATTAATATAATGTTTTGCTGAACTCACTGATACCTTCATGATTGTTTCAGTGCAACATCCAACAGCATCTTAGATCGAGCTATTGATTCAGAAGAAGATCAGCATCAAGACTTTCTTAGGCTGGTAAGAAAATGCACGTAAAATTGTATATTAATCTAAGATCTAAGACACCCTGCTGGGGAAACGGCATCAAACTTTCGATAACTGCAATTATCTTGTAGGAGCACATTGAAGGATACCATGAGTTGTCTGCAAAAACTAAAATTTTCTTTGCCACTGCGGTTGCAAAATGGGATTCTGACTTCTATGTGAAGGTGGATGATGATGTCCATGTCAATTTGGGTATGCTCAGCCTCAGCATCTCTATTGTTGTTTTCATTGTTACTGCTTTATCACCATTATAGAAAAGAAAGCATTATACCACCATTGCTGTGGTGATTTCTTACATATCTTGCTTTTGTAGGTATGCTAGCTACAACTCTTGCCCATCACCGTTCCAAACCCAGAGTCTACATTGGGTGTATGAAATCTGGACCTGTGCTTTCTCGAAAGTAATTCCCCTGGAGCTTATATTTTGATGAGGGTGACATTGTTGCTATTTCATTTACTTTCTGCTCCATATCTGCAGTGCTATATTAACATTTTAAGTTCCCTCTGTTCTCTAGAGATGTAAAGTATCATGAACCAGAGTACTGGAAATTTGGAGAAGAGGGGAATAAATACTTCCGACATGCAACTGGGCAGATATATGCAATCTCGAAGGATCTAGCCACATACATCTCCATGAACCAGTAAGGTTTTTAATTTGGAAGTAGCCTAATTTGCTATGCTGTAGCTTCCACATTAAGGATGATGAGCTTCATCATCTTCATCAATTTTCTGTTTAGTGTTTTGGAGTCCTGCACCCGCACCAATTATTTGAACATGAAGTTTGTAACTATCTTTGGTCTTTATCTAGGTCAAAAAGATATTTTGAGAATTTCATTAGAACTTTGAAGTTGAAACTGACCTAAAAATTGCATTTAGAAAACTTTGAATCAGATCAAAATTATACGGAAAATTACACTGTTCCTCTCTAAACTAAAGCTTCTTTTTCAACTACTAAAGTTGTCACTTAACCCATTTTTGAAAAAAAAATATTGCAATTTGTCCCCCGTTAAGAATTGACTGTTAAGATGGTCCACTTAAAACGTAAGTTACATGTTACCCCTCCTTAAGGTCCAATCATTGAGATCGTGTCATGTCATTTATTATTGGCCATCTTAACAGTCAATTCTTAATGAGAGGGTAAATTGCAACTTATGTTTCAAATTTCGAGGTCAACTAACTATTTTGGTAATTTAATGGTCATATTGCAAAACAAGTGGTAGTTTGAGGGGGGTATAGCGTATACAATCAAATTGAATTCCAAGGGACTGGTTTTTTTTTCCCTCAAAGATACTGGTTTATGATCCATCTGGATACTTGCAAGACTTCTTGGACATCGTAGCTTTTAAATTTTGAATATTTGCAAATACAAATATCCCTTATGAAGCACGGATAAAGTTCTTAGAGGTATTGGTTGTGATTGCAGGCCTATATTGCATAAGTATGCCAATGAAGACGTGTCACTTGGTTCATGGTTTATTGGTCTTGAAGTTGAGCACATTGATGACCACAGTATGTGCTGTGGGACCCCACCAGGTATTTCTTTTAGAAGACATGAAATTAGAGCATAGTTTAACTTTTTTTCCGATAAGTGGGAAGAAACAAACTTAAAAAAAAACAAGAAAGTAAAATTTCAAGAACTGTATAGTGATGTCGCTCATGTCTACTGCTTCTGGATGATACACCACTAGATAATCAAGATTGCTAATACCAAATCTGACCCAATATGGTTTATTTCCCCCATTTGAAGAATGTTCTCTTTGATTGAGAATTTGGAATACAATTTTGAAACAATTTAAAGAAACTGAATACAATAAAAAAGTGCTTTATTGTGAAAAAACCACCCCTTAATGCATCTTGAGTTAAAACTTTAAATTCTGGGTCTTGAATTTCAATCTGTAAGTTTAAGACACTTCTCTAGGTCAGGCATGAGGTGTTGATTGGCACCTGTGAACTCAATAAGTAAAACGCATCTATGTATGACATTGTTTATGGCTGTGGTTCCTTTCTTTTAACCAATGTTAATGCTCCGCTGTTGCTGCAGATTGTGAGTGGAAGGCACAGGCGGGTAATGTATGTGTTGCTTCATTTGATTGGAGCTGTAGTGGAATCTGCAAGTCAGTGGAGAAGATAAAGTATGTTCATTCGAAGTGTGGCGAAGGGAATGGAGCTGTATGGAGCGCTTTATAGTAATTCAACTAAAGGGTGAGGGTCTTCCTTAGGCGGACAAGGATACTCAAAGTTTTCAATGCCGTTCACCAACAGTGTTGGTGGCAGTTTAGAGCCTTAAAGTTGTGCATATATTTATTATACACAAGTCAATACCGGCTTCTCGGCCCCGCAAGAGCTGGTGTATAAGTTTTTATGGAAGCTGCTCGGTCAAACTTCGCTTCTCAGACTCTTAGTTCTGTAAAAGCTGGTGCACAAGTCATATTGAAGCTGTTCATTCAAACTTGTAGTAGTTCACACGGGCGGATCTGTTCATAAAAATTCAAATTTTATTTAGATGTGGGGGATTTCAAGTCTCCATTCCACTGTGCAACAATTCAATATTTTCCAATGTAGTTCTCCCCCCTTTTTGTCTGTTCCTTTTAGATGTTGTAGTATTTAAAGGTGATTTCATATGTACACTTTGGATGCTCACTTGTAGCCCCCATTAGCAGGAGTAAGTTACTTAATTCATTATTGGTTCTTTGAACTGGGGTTACCTTTTGTACGTAGTGAAAATCGTAAGTCGAATGCAACATTTATATATATATATATATATTTATTTCTTTTCTCAAGAAAATAACTATTCATTGATACTTAGGCTTCGAGTTCAGCTGATATTGGTGGGTCCTTTACAAAATAACTATCTAAACGCAGCCTTAGAGTCTTAATACAAATAGAGTTTAATGTACTAATGATACAGATGAGATTGGTGGGTCCTTTCCACTGTGAGGAGTAATGCTACCCATACAACACATTTTACAATATGTTTTACAACACATATTTTAAAGTGAGGGTATTTTTGTAAAGTAATGTTACTTTTATAAAGTATTTTACTAAATTACCCTTCATTTTAAAACATAATTGTGTAATGTGTTGTGAAAAGTGATGTGTGTTTATCATTTTTCTTACGGAATTGTATTCGTGCATCGATTTTGAGACCGATGTATTTTTACAGCTTTCCAGGATTCAAAGTTGTTCAACACTAGTCTTGTGTCTCTTACAATGCCTCATGCAATTTAGTCTTGAATTCCTTTTGATTCCTTTAGAGTTGTTATAGTTCTCTGAGAGTCACCTTCAATTATGATATTCTTCAATTGCTTGCGTTGTGCTTCTTTCACTCCTATGAATGCTGCCATCGCTTCCCCTTGATTTGGGTTGCAGCTGATATGAAAAACGATGATAATAAAGAGAATATAAGCGATAAATAATCAAGCAATCAATCACACGACACGAATTTACATGATTCGACAACGTGCCTATATCTACGGAGCTACAGATGATTTTATTATATTAAGGAATCACAAGTTACACTGGTTGGGGCGTTTTTACTGTGCACATCGTACGACCATGATGTTCAAAAACCATATTTATAGCGTTACACGGTGAAAACCATAATTTTCAATTTCATGCTATATTCACTCGAGCGGCATGTCGAGTGCGCATCGAGCGAACTCTCTACCTGGTCTTCGCTCTAGCCATTTGTCGAGCGAGGCTCGAGCAGACTGAGCCAGACTCCACAAACCCAACAATTCTCCCACTTGGAGACTGGTACAACCAATATATCACCATCTGCCTAAAAAAACCTGATATCCTCCACTTCTGCAACTCATAACCCTTGTCTTCAAGCTAGAAGACCAATTAAAGTTGCGCACAACTTTAGTTTCTTAAGAGTAACACCCTTTGTCAACATATCAGCAGGGTTCTTGCTTCCACAAATCTTCTCAAGTGTCAACTCGCCATCATCAAGTAGGGATCAAATGAAATGATACCTGATCTGAATATGCTTAGTCTTGGAATGAAATGCATGATTCTTGATAATAAATATGACACTCTGACTATCGCTGTAGAGAGTGCCTTTCTGATTCTTCTTACCCAACTCCTCCAAGAAATCCTGTAGCCAAATCATCTCATTTGAAACTTTTGACACGACAACATACTCAGCTTCTGTAGTAGACAAAGAGACTATCTTCTGCATGTTAGAACCCCAAGACACGGCAGTGCCACCCGAGTGTATACAAAACCTGTGGTACTCTTTCTACTATCGGTGTCTCTAGCCAAATCAGCATCAACATAACCTTGTACCTCTGTACTCTCTCTAGTGAAACACAAGCACGCTTCTGAGGAGCCTTTCAGGTACCTCAAAATCATTTCATAGCCTCCCAATGTTATCTTCCTGGGTTGCTCATGCATCTACTCATAACTCCTACTGCATGGGTAATATTTGGTTTTGTGCAAACCATAACATACATAAGTGAATCAATAGCTAAGGCATAAGGAACCTTGCTCATGTAGTCGTGTTTCTCTTCTGACTTGGGTGACTGATCCTTACTAAGTCTAAAGTGACTGCCCAAAGGTGTGCCAATTGGTTTGGCCTTGTCCATATTGAATCTGCTAAATACCTTTTTTACATATTCTGCATGTGAAAGTCTTAGTGTGCCCTTAACTTTGTCTCTAACAATTCTCATGCCAAGAATTTGTTTTGCAGCTCCTAAATCTTTCATAGCAAACTGCTTCTTCAGATTATTGATCTCCTCAATACTGGACTTTACAATGAGCATATCATCGACATACAGTAGTAGAATAATATAGGAGCTGTCAAAGTGCCTGACATAACAACAATAGTTTGCTTGACATCTGATGTACCCTGAACTGTGCATGAAACTGTCAAACTTCTTGTACCACTGTCTAGGAGTTTGTTTCAGGCCATACAAGCTCTTTTTCAACTTGCAAACTGAACTCTCATTCCCCTGTACTATGAAGCCCTCAGGCTAGTGCTTATAGATGTCTTCTTCTAGATCCCCATGAAGAAAAGTTGTTTTCACATCTAATTGCTAAATATGCAAATATTCAGTAGCCATCATTGCCAGTACTAACCTGATAGTCGTGATCTTCACCACATGAGAGAATATCTCAGAGTAGTCAATGCCCTTTTCTGTTGAAACCCTTTTACAACAAGTCTTGCCTTGTATCTTTTACTGCCACCAAGCTTAGTTTTCACCCAGTACCACTCACTTGTTGTGCAATGCCTTTTTCCCTGATGGAAGTTCTGTTAACTTCCATATCTGATTCCCTAACGAGGAATACAATACATATCATCCTTCATGGCAAACTCTCACTTGCTTGAATTTTCATCTCGCAAGGTTTCCTCATAACTCTGCGGTTCCCCACCATTTGTCAATAGAATATAGTTCAAGGTGGGTGAAAATCATTGTGGAGGTCGGATAGTCCTGGTAGACCTGCGAATTGCAACTGCAGGTGTGGAAGGCTCTGGATCTAATTGCGGAATAATAGGAATGGGTGCACTGAGCCAACTCTCTCCGTCACTCATGTCCCTGCACTGCACTGTAACCTTTGGTAGATCATCCAGACTCACGAACTCAGATTCCTAAAGAGTTGTATCAGCTACTGTACTGGACTTGTCCTTGTACATAACTTTTTCATTAAATATCACGTTTCTGCTCCTGATGATTTTCTGACTCTGCTCATCCCAGAAACGATAGCTAAATGTCTCATCTCCATATAAAATAACATTTCTATGACTTTGCCTCAAGCTTGTTACGAGCATCAAAATCAACATGAACATAAAAAACACAACCAAAGGTTTTTAGACGAGAAAGTTTAACCTCTCCAAGCCTCCTCAGGCAGTCCACACTCTAATGGGACTGATGTCCCTCTATTTATCAAGTAAACAACAATGCTAACTGCGTCTGCCTAGAATGTAGGTAGTAGCCCAGCATGCAGGCTCATGCTTCTAGCACATTCATTGATGGTTCTGTTCATGTATTCAATAATAACGTTCTGCTGTGGGGTCCCGGGAATGGTCTTCTCCATTCTGATACCGTGAGTTGCGCAATACTATTTGAACCCCTCCATCAATGTATTCTCCACCGTTGTCAGACCTCAAACATTTCAGATTTAGGTCTTTCTCTGTCTCAACTAGAGCTTTCCACTTTTTGAATATATCAAACACATCATATTTAAATTTCAAAAAATATACTCATACTTTCCTATTGTGGTTGTCAATGAACGTGACGTAGTATCGAGAGCCTCCAAGAGACGACACTGGAGGAGGCCCCCACAGTCTGTGTGTAAAGTTCCAGTTTTCTTGATCTCAGTGCTCTACCACTCATCAAGAAATTGACATTTTTCTGCTTTCCAGTATATAGCTCTCACACATGTTCAGATAAACTGAATTTAGTTCTGGTAGCTTGCCTTTTGATAGTAGTTTTTTCATGCATTTCTAACTCATATGGCCAAGCCTGCAGTGCCACAACTTTGTAGTGCTCTCTATAGCGGTGGTAGCAATAGTGTCACTTAAACTAGTTGTCATCTACAGAGTACTAGTCTTCTTACCCCGAGCCAGCACCATTGCTCCTTTAGTAACCTTCCAGGTGCTATCTGAGAACACTACTGAATGGCCACAATCGTCGAGTTGTCCTACAAAAATGAGATTTTTCTTCAACTCGGGAATGTGCCTAACCTTTTGCAAGGTCCATGCGTTTTTGTTAGGGAGTGCAATATCAACATCTCTCATTCCCACCATGTTCAGTGCCTCTCCATCAATCAAGTACACCTTCCCAAAGTCACCAACAACATAGTACTGCATGATCTCTTGATGTGAAGAGGTGTGAAATGAAGCCCCTGAATCCAGTGTCTAGTCATTGACCGAACTTTGAATAGTAAGTAGTAGTGCATCTTGTAATTCTTCAGTTACCATGTTTACACTGTCATTCTTCGTCTTCTTCAGATTTTTACAGTTCCTTTTTATCTGACCTGTCTTTCCACAATTACAGCAAGTTGCCTGCTGTCCAAGTCTTGGCTTACTCTTGCCCCTGTTATTTGATTTTGATCTACCATTGTTTGAGTTCATGTCATGTGATCTCCCTCGAGCATCAAAGTTTAGTGTGGAACTTGACCCCGAGGTCTCGCCGGAATCCTTCCTGCTCACCTCCTCAGTCAAAATCAAATCACGAATATCATCTTATTTTAATTTTATCTTTCCGGTAGAATTACTAATAGCCATTCTCATGGCTTCCCAACTGTTTGGCAGTGATGCCCATAGTATCAATACACGAATCTCATCAAACTCAATTTCAATAGAAAATAATTGGTTGGTGATAGTATTGAACTCATTTAGATGTTGGGCAACAAATGTACCTTCTGCCATCTTTAGATTGAATAACTTTTTCATTAAGTGCACTTTGTTATTAGCAGATGGCTTTTCATACATACCTGACAAAGTTGTCATGAGATCTGCTGTAGTCTTCTCCTTGATAACATTACGTGCAACAGATCTTGACAGGGTTAGCAGAATAACCTCCAAAACCTGTCAATCCAACATACTCCAATTAGCATCTTCCATGTTGTCCGGCTTCTTCCCCAATAGTGGAAGATGTAGTTTCTTCCCATAAAGGTAGTCCTCTATCTGCATCCTCCAGTATCCAAAGTCTGTGCCATCAAGCTTCTCAATTCCAGATACCTTCACTTCTTCTCCAGCCATCGCTTTCCCTCAGATCCGAACATTGGCTCTGATACCAATTATTATGAAAAACAATGACAATAAAACGAATATAAGCGAGAAATAATCAAGTAATCAATTACACGACACAAATTTACGTGGTTCGACAACGTGCCTACGTTCATGGAGCTGCAGATGATTTTATTATATTGAGAAATCACAAGTTACACTGTTTGGGGCATTTTTACTGTGCACATCGTACGTCTATAATGTTCGAAGACCATATTTATAGGGTTATACGGCAGAAACCTTAATTTTCAATTCTTGCAATATTCGCTCGAGTTGCTTGTCGAGCGCGCATCGAGTGAACTCTCTGCCTGATTTTCGCTTGAGCTATCTTTTGAGCAAGTAACGAGTAAACTCTCTGCCTGGTTTTCGCTCTAGCCATTTGTCGAGCAAACTCTCTGCTTGGTCTTCGCTCAAGTCATCTGTCGAGTGAGGCTTGAGCGGACTGAGCCAAGCTCCACAAACCCAACAACAGCTCTTTGAATGATTTGCTACTAAGAATGAGATTTCTCTATTATGTGATCTGCATATTGCAATAGAGGTACTACCACTTGCTCTTACTGCAACATCAAAAGCTATTGACACTTTTTCTGGAGGAGGAACCTATTTGGTTTTTTGATTTTTCTCTTTCCATTCCCATGCACTACAATGATTTGTATAGGATTGGTTGACTCTTAAGACAAATTGGCCGATGGAAAGACTTTTGGAAGTGTGAACAATTTGATTTCTGTAAAGAGAAATGATAGTTGCAGTCATGAGTGCGCACGCGCCGTGCAATCACTTTGAAAAAAGTGAATAAATACAAGACCCACATGAAAAAATAATAATTTTTTAATAGTAGATCCCACTATTTTTTAAAACGATTGCACGGCGCTTGCACACTCCACGACTGCATGTGGCATTACTCTTCTATAAAACCAAAGATTATCCATGGCAATTACAGCAAATAATTGAAATTTGTGAGTATCAACTTCCACAATTTGGAGTTTGGCCACAAGATCTAAAATACAAATAATCTAGGTGTCAATATCTTGTCCTTCAAAGGAGGAGATGTTAAGAGGCCAAAGGAATTGTCTCCACAGAACTCTAGAATATGGGCATTCCACAATATGGACAGTTCCATATTGCTTATTGGAAGTCATGACTAACAATTTGTGCTGAAAATCTCTATCAACATCTTATGTTTTGATAAAAGGCATAGTAGCCTTAATGTCATAATCGCATTCTTTTCTATGTTTAATCCGCAATGAAATTTGATGATTAGGAAAATGCATGAATTTTGTTGTGGTCAGTAATTACATGTATTTTAGAGCATCTCTTTTAACCAGAGAGAAATGTTGTGAGATTACTAGTCTAGGGCTCTATATGGTTGTACTTCTGAAATATGGACCCTTCAACCCATTTTTTGTTGCATGTGTACTTGTGAAGGATACATAGTATTGATGTAAAATGTTGTCTTTATTTTTTAATTTTAGATTTTAAAACATTTTAAGTGGTTGTCCATTTAAATAACAAACTTATAAGATAATTTAAAATGTGCACTACTGAAAGTTACAAGATTTAAAATGAAGATGAACATTAATTAGAATATTCATTAGCACAAAATGTTGTAGGAGAAAAATTATTATCATTTAATTGATAGCCCTCTCTATGAATCTAAGTTAATTACAGTCTTTCATCATGTTATCAAATAGTTTGCAGGTAAATTATTAAAAAATCATTTGCTAGCTTTTGTTTATATTCTAATTTTTATTTTATTTAAATTTTTTCTATATATAGAATCTGACTTGGTGCATATATTTGGGTTTCTCTTGAGTTGAGCAAGTTTGTTTGGACACTTGGAGTATCTCATAATTATGTTAATAATAGTAAAATGATCTGTAAATAATAGTGAATTTGTTTGAGTTAAGATGTTTTATTAAATTTTAGGAAAATAGAGAGAAAAAGTTGAATAAAATTATTATAAAATTAATAAATTATTATATTTAGTATTACACATATATATCTTTCTATGTATCATTATTATATTTAGAATCATTGCATAGCTTCTTCTTAAATTAAAAAATAAATAAATAAATACATTTACAATAATGAAGCAAATCAAGAAAGTATTGATAAAACAAATCAAAGTATAATTAACTTTATTTTGACTATAAAAAAGTCACTTTGATAAAAATTCACATATTTTTTTGGGATATCTTACTTGTCACAAGTATATATATTCTACAAACTCTCACAAATCCAAGTCAATAACTTATATAAGTTAAGATCTGCCTTTAACTATATCCTTTTTTTTTTTTTTCTTAAGAATGAAATAAAATAATATTTTTGTTGGAACGCAAGGAATATTTGATTCCGAATTAAGAAAACATAAAAATCTTTGAATTTTTTTAATTAATTAATGGAAAAACTGGCCTAAGATTCATTATCAATATGATTTATTTTAGATTAGATGGTCTAGATTAATATAACAAAAATGGCGAAATAGAGTCCATCAGTATCAATGTCGTATGACTAAAAATAAAGATTTAAACAAATGTTATCCATATGAAAAAAACCAATTCATTCAATACGAAAAAGTGAAAAACACAATTATTTTGAAATAGATTCATTACTAAAAAAAAATATTAATATGATCTTTTGTCATATAAATCTATTAATTGTGAAGATAAAAAAAAAATTAATATTATTTTTATTTTAAAATTTGAAGAAGTTGTATTCATTTTGGTGTTTTGTTTGGAAGTTTGTAAAAGTTATAATGATTATATAATGACCTTAGAGTAATACTATACACCACACTCTCATCCTATTTTGATTATACTAAGTGGTATGTGACGCATTTATCACCATTAGATAATAAAAAAGTATGCAATAAAGGATCATTTAATAGTAATAAATGTATCGTATCGTACTTACTAAGATGAAAGTGAGATGATAGTATGATGTATATAATTTTCTATTTGTTAATATAATTTTTGTTTTGGAATTTAAAAAAGTTAAATTATTTATTATATTTTGTGTAGAAGTTTAAAAAAATTATAATGATTATATGAGATGAGATAGTTTGGTAACCAAACTAAAGTATAAGTAAAAATATTAAAATTTAAAAATTTAAAAATATTTTATATTTACGTGATCTTTGAAATAAAAATTGTGGGAAGTTTTGATTAGATGAGCCTCCCAGGCCGCTGGCTCCACGAGGAGCTAATAAAGAAGGAATATGTGTACACTCGATTTCAAATATCCGGATTCGAGCAGTCGGTAGGGCTTCGATTTTCTCCCGACAACCGTATTGATATTTG
Organism: Juglans microcarpa x Juglans regia; assembly: GCF_004785595.1. Lineage (NCBI taxonomy): Eukaryota > Viridiplantae > Streptophyta > Magnoliopsida > Fagales > Juglandaceae > Juglans > Juglans microcarpa x Juglans regia. Next base: position 4,041,677 of record NC_054599.1, read on the forward strand.
GAAAAAGCTTTGGATTGGCTATAAGTAATTTCATACAATGCTTCTTATAATTATTTATGTAATTATGTTTTAAGTAAGTAATATTTTTATAAATTAATTTATATATTTTTATAAAATAATTTATAAAAATAACATTATATTCTAATAAGGTATTAGTAGAATATAATGTATTATTAAGAATTAAAGGCGGTAAGACCGGCCATATGCATGATAGCAAAGTAGGCAGGCGGTATAACCGACCATATGCATGAGGAAAATTAAAGAAAAGAGATATGAAATAAACTTCTTCATTAAAAATATAATACTTACAAGGAGATTAATTTTCAAAGGAGTTGGGAGCTGAAGACATGAGGGAAGGATGATTGAGGATTTACAAAGAGAGGAGGACAGGACTTGGACTGGAGAGGTTTGGGCGAGAGAGGAAGGGATATCAGATTAGAATTCTGAATGCCCTTCTTGCCTCGTGAACCCCCCTTATATAGACACTAAAACAGTAACTTTAATAATACATGAATAGTACCGGCCGTTATAATAACAGTATTAGCCGACGCTAAAGACAAACACAGTACCGGCCGACATTAAAGACAAGAACAGTGTCAGCCGACGCTAAAAACAAACATAGTACATAACACGTAATCTAGTACAGAATTATTTGTCGCTTTGCTGGGCAATAATCTGTCGCGAATAACTTTTTAGAGGGATAATATCTGCATGTCATGCTGGTTGGTCAGATAATAATTTTTTGTAGTCACAAATTCTGAGGATCATAATTTGCTAATTCCAGTTCAAATGGGTCTTGAGAATCCATCAGTTGTACCAGATGGTAAGGTGAATAATTTTGAGTAGGAGATGCAGCTTGGTTGCCTTGAAATTGAGAGGCCTGTTGAGAAGGAGAGGCCTGATGGGCTGGTGATAATGCGGGTTGCTGTGGTGGAGTTAATCTGGGTTGTGCTTCTTCTTCATCGTCACTGTCTGATATTTGTGACATTACTTCAGCTAATTTTTTCAAATCCTTTTTGTTTGTAATGGATGCCAATTGTGCTTGGAATCTGCTTCGCTGGACTAGGACTTCCGGAGCTTTGGTAACTTTTGAAAACATCTTCAGTACATGATCATAATTGTATTTTTCCCACCATTTGATGGAAACTTGACGGGCTAGGAACATAATGGTTTTGAGAGAGGGATGAGGTTTGATAACGTATTCCCATTTCATAATCCAATTTAATTTTGTTTTGAGAAAGAAGAGCAAGAGGGGTGAGCAATGGTTTAATGTTGGTGGGCTGTCATTCTGTGAGATGAAATTTTGGAGACTTTCCTGAAGGGGAAGAGGAAGGAGAAGAGGTTCAGGTCCATAATATTCCCACCATAGTGAGAACCATTTCGGGAGTGTTTTAATTTCCTGTAGTTTATCAAAATGAAGGAACCATGAATGACGCAAATTTTTGTTTTGTTTTAAAAACATTTTTGTCCATGCTTGCTGGTAATCGTAATAATCATAATAAGGAGGATCATAGGGATGAGAGAATTTTCTTGTCAAGTAGGGATTTTTTCCCCATTGTTCCAGGGTGAGAACTTGCTTAATAGTGACTTTATGAAAGGCAATAATTGGAGACGCTGGTGGAGAAGGTTGAGTTTGAAGAGAACAAGGAATTTCTGAGAGAATAATTGAGTCAGTATCTACTAATATAAATTCATAAAAATGCTAGGTTTTCTTAATGTTTTGTGGAACATAATGCCAGTCCGGTAGGAGAAAGGCATCAAGTAATTTCTGAGGGTCAGACAGATGTTGTATTTCAGATTCAATAGGAAAGACCGGATGCCAATGAGATTTGATAATAATAGGAGACGAAGAAGGTTGAGATAATAATGGAGGATTAATAATTTGGGAAGGAGAAGGAGGAGAAACAGCTTTGGAATAGGTTGGTAATTTTGGAGAGGCTAATGGTGAAAATGGATTGTAAGAGGGTCTAATATTTTGTGGTAATGATCCCAATACCGTATAAGGTCTTGGAGTTGCAGAAGGACAAGGTGAAGGATAGGGAGGAGATGGCGGCCGTGCGTATGAAGATTTGGACTTTATTTTGGACTTTGAAGATGACATGATTTTCCCTGTAAGAATTCTCGGGATAGAAAATCAGGAAGAGAATTAGATTATCCTTTAATATGCTCAATATCAAAATCAAAAATACTTAATATAGCTTGCCATCTGGCAAATATTTGTTTTGCAGCCAGGTTTTTCACATCTTTAATTAAAACTTCCTTGGCTGATTTGCAATCTATTCTAAGCAAAAACTTTTGATTCAACAAATCATCTTGAAATTTAGAAATACATAATACAATAGCTAAAATCTCTTTTTTAATAGTACTATAATTCTTTTGAGTAGGATTCCAACATCCTGAATGGAATCGAACTATTTGTTCCGAGTTGGATGATAATTTTTGTTTCATAATTCCTCCGTAACCTATATCAGAGGCATCTGTTTCAACAATTTTAAAAGTATGAGGAGATGGAAGCCCTAAATATGGTAATTTCTTAATATGAGCTTTAATCTGTTTTATAATACTAGTATGTTTTTCTGTCCAAGGAGGTGGATTCTTTTTTAATCTTTTAAATAATGGTTTGCATAATGGTCTGATAGATTGGTAAAAATCTGCAACATAGTTGAGACTTCCTAGAAATCTCTGTAATTGATTTTTATCTTTTATTTCATCTGGAAATTTATCAGCAAATTCTATTGCTCTACTAATTGGTGTAATAGTTCCTTGATAAATTTCATGTCCAAGGAATCTAATTTTCTCTTGGAATAGTTTTATTTTTGATGAGGAGACAACTAATCCATTTTGTTTGATAACTTGAACAAAGATATTTAAATGTTTCCAATGTTGTTCAATAGATGAAGAAAATATTAATACATCATCTATATATACTATTGAAAAATAAGTGAATGGAGTAAAGATTTCGTTCATAATATTTTGAAATTCACTAGGGGCGTTTTTTAATCCAAATGGCATAACATTCCATTCAAAATGTCCAAAGGGGACTGTGAAAGCTGTTTTATACCGATCTTTTTCAGCGATTTGGATTTGCCAAAACCCGCTTTTCATGTCGAATTTTGAAAATATTGTAGCATTATATAATCGGGATAATAAATCTTTTTTATTAGGAATTGGGTATCTAATCCATTGTAATACCTTATTTAAAGGTTTATAATTTATTACTAAACGAGGAACTCCTCTTTCTAATTCTGCCTGTTTTTGGACATAAAAGGCGGCACAACTCCATGGTGATTTACTTTTCCTTATTAATCCTTTTGTTTTTAAATCATTAATTTCTTTTTTACAATATTCTAGTAATTCGTTATTCATTTGGATAGGTCTAGCCTTAGTTGGAATGTTTTTCTCGAAAAATTCTTTTTCATAGGGTAATTCAACTATGTGTTGTTTTCTATTCCAGGAGGCATTGGGTAGGTTAGCACATATTTCATTTTCAATTGTAATTTTGAAATTATCAATTTTTTGGGTTAATAATGGGTCTTTTAACTGTTCTCGAATTCTTTTATATTTTAATTCTTGTTTTAAGAAGTTTATTTGGTTTTCCTTTCTTCTAATTTTATTTTTTGTTAAGAAATTAATTTCTCTGGTTAATGAAATTTTCTTTAAAGAGTTAATTTCTTTTGGTACTGGGGGAAATATGAACTTAAATTGTATTTCTTGTCCAAGTATTTTAGTAGAGATTCCTTCTTCTGTTACAGAGAAAGGGTAAAGTAGTGCAAGAAAGGGATTTCCTAAGATTACTTTGGTATTAATATTTTTTACTAAGATGAATGTTGTTTTAAAGCAAAGTCCATTATTACATATATGTGCATTGGATAATTTATAATTTATATTTAATTTTGTTCCATTGGCTTGGGATAATGTTTCTCTTGTTTTTTCAAAATATTTAGAAGGTATTAATCCATCTTGTATACAATTTAAGTCTGCTCCTGTATCTAATACGGCAATTGTAGTAAAAGAGAATTCTTGATTAATTGAAACTGTTACTTCAACATACCATTTTTGAAAATTTATCTTATTAAGAATATTAATGAAATTGTCCGTTTCATCTAATGTTGAACATTCTCCCTGTTCAATATTATGTTTTTCTTCATGGAAGTTTTTCCCATTTTTCTCTATTTTTAATAATATAATTTCTTGTAATAGTTGTTCGTTTGAAACTTCTAATTTAAGATTGGATGTTTTTAAATTTCTAATTTCCTGTTTTATCTCATTGATTTCTTGTTGTATATCTTGAATCGTAATTTTCTGTTTGTCAGTTTTAAATCTACTTATTATTTCTGAAAAATTGTAAGGTGTTGAGGATGAAGTTATTGTAGTATTTTGATTATTAAATGTATCTTTTAATTTTTCTAAATAATCTTTTCTTTCTTGAGGGTTGTTGATTTTGTCTATTAATTCTAATATAATGTCTTCTTGTTTTGAAAGTACATTAATGGTTTTGTTACAGATACAATTATCCTTACTTAGACAATTACAGATATGTACTTCATCTTCTTCTAATTCACTATCGGAAGATTGTTCTGAAAAGCTTGATTCTTTTAATTGATAAATTTCTTCTTCTTCTGAAGAACTAACCTCATCTTCACTTGATTTTATTATAAAAATGTCTATTAATTTATCTTTTAATGTTTCGGGTATATCCAATTCATTAATTTGTTGTTTAACTTTACAGTTTGATTTGTAATGTCCTATTTTTTCGCATTTATAACAAACAATCTGCTTTTTCTTTTTATTAGTCTTTTTAGGATTTTTTAGTGGCTTATTATATATTTGTTTATCTTTTGTCTTTTTATAAGGTTTTCTGTATTTTCGTTTTTTATTGGAATAATTGTTATAAACTCTTTTTCCCTTTTTGTGTCTTCTTGAGGGGGCTAATAAAGGAGTGTAACCAAATTGTTCACAAAAAGTACCTAATTCTTTTCTAGCAAACTTCTTTTCTTTCTCCATTTGTTTTTTTAATCTTAAATCATTGCACATAGTTAATCCAGTTCTATTAATCTTACTTATTATATCTCCATATGTAAGATTATGAAAATCAATAGTACCGTCTGATCTTAATAATGATTCTCGTACCTTTTGGGCGAAGTAATATGGAAGTCCGGCTATGAACTTTTTCTTCCAGTATGGCTGTTGACAATCATTTCTGATCAAAACTTTAGTTAGAAATACATCTTTATACCAACGGAAATCAGATAATTGAGGGCATTTAAGATTAATCAATAAATCACTAGTTCTTTCTTTAAATTGAACGGGATCACCTACAAAGTGTTTGGTTAATGCATATATTAATGTATTGACAGCATCTTCTAGGGGTAAATCATTTTCCGTTTTAATTATTTGCATATTTTCATCATATTTATAGGCTGTTAATATACGTGACCTTTCATCATATGAAAGATAATGATCCCACCAACCCTTTAGTTGGCCAGTAAATCCTGTAACAATAATGTGTGCTACCTGATGATCAGTTTTTCTGTTACTTTTATAGACGTTGGCTACCATAATCATTTCTTGAAAATGATTTAGTATTTCGTATTCAGATAATCCGTCTATATTCCATTCGTATAATACATCCGGTGCGAAGGCTGATCTTACTATATGTTCTCTTTCCTCGAATTGCATATCCGGTGGAGTAGGTCTGGGATACCAATTACGAGTAATAGAGACATGATGTTTTGAATCTCTAGCCGAAAAGTTATTAACATGATCTCCTCTAATCTTGTTTATCTGTAAATCTAGATTTTTAAATTGGTTTTCAATATTACTAATTTCAGAGTCAGATATTACGGGTGAGTCTATTTTGCTTAATACATTAATATGTGGTTGTTTTGAGGTTGTGGCAGTGTTGCTAATCGTTAATTTTTCTAATTTACTAGATATCTGTTCCAATAAATCATTTTTGTTTTTGGAAAATATTGATTTTAAATGGGATGGAATTTCGTGGGAAACAAATAAGGGAGTTTCTTCTATTTCTTTAATAGTGGGTTTTATAGGAGATATTTGGTTTTCAATCCTTTCTAATTGCTTACCCATGATTTTTAAATATAAATTAGTATAATTGTTTTGTTGTATTATATTATCAAGATTTTTTTCAGTATTTGCAATATTATATTTTTTTATTGGTGTAGCCAGAATTTGAGTATTCCTTTGATTGTACTTGATGGCTTCAAAAGGGGGATATTCTTCATAAATAATTTGGTTATTTTCTCCTTTAATCCATTGATTAGTAGTCTTGTTTATGGTAGATAATTGGTTTGATTTATATATCTTAAACCATGTAAAGAAAGGAATATTGATCTGTATTTTCTCTAAATCTTCGTAATATCTTTCTTGAATATAATCTCTTTCTATTTTTGTAAAGGTTGAGAAAAATGTTATTCTTTTGTGACTATTTTATTTTTTCATATAATCTTGTTTGAGATATTCTTTGTTAATTTTAAATTCTTCTTTATTCAGGGTATATATTTGGGCATCATCTCCAACTACTTGAGAATACGTTGGAGAAGAGGGTTCTTTTTCAGGATTTTGGGAGGTAGATGCTCTATCAGGATTCCTAATAGCATATACTGGTGTATCAATAATGTTTCCAGGAATGATCCCTCGAATCTGGGTGTCAAGATTTTGGGATCTAGTATCAAAAGATCTGGTGTCAAAATTTTGAGATTTATTTCTAGGAATTGATGTAAGAATAGATCTGGGTGTATGATAACTGGAAGGTGCTGGAGAGGAATAATGTGAAAAAGATCTTCTGAAAGGCTGAAAAGCTATTTGAACCGTCCCATCCGTTTTTTGATCTATATATTCGAGATTATCTTTAGAATTATTTTCTATTTTGGGTGTTGGAGTGATATTTTCTAATTGCCATTCATTAGGAAGTGTGACTTGATTCCAATTGATTTGTTTAGGAATTTGTATACTAGAATTTTGTGTGCTAGATTGTAATAATAATGTATATCCTTTAGGGCTAGTAATTAAAGCTTGTGGTTCTAATGTTGTTTTCATTAATTTATAATGAATCCTGTAAACTACTGTTAAAGCATGTGACCCTTTCATCATTTGATAGCCATTTGTTTTAATATTTAGTATTAAGGCGTGTAAAATGTTACCATGAAATAATGATAAAGAATAATTGGGATAACAGTTAAAATAGACCGGTCCTTGGAACAAGTTGGATTCTACCATTCCAAGTAATGAATCATGAAAGTTATAATGTCTTCCGTCTCTTAAACAAAGCAATACTGAGGTATTTAAGCCGTTTCGAGTGAGTGGCTTTATAGCTACTTGTACTAATCCAATATGGATGAAAGAATAATTCTTTTTGTGTTGATCAATAGCCTTTTTTGTTAAGAGATGTAATGATTCATAGTCATTATTTAAACTAATAGTTTTCTCTACTGTTTTAATTGTGTAATTTGTAAGGAATGAAAATTTAGAAGAAAAAGTTGAGATTTTATATATTTGATTGTTTGGAACATCGGGAATTGTCCAATCTTGTAGATTTCTTTCTATATCTAATATACTATAGTCTTCTTGATTAATATTATCAGATTCTATAGGGATGCTAGTGGTAGATTCATTAGGTTTGAAAAAAGAATTCATTGATTCAGATTTTCAACAAAAATTTCCTATTTCCAAAGAGAAATAAGTAGATTAAGAACTTGAGGGAACACCACCGGGACTACCCTGAGAGCCCTCTGGCTTAAATGGGCTGACCATCGGTTTTTCTTGGCTTACCAACACAAGCTTCCCAATATACATTTTTCTCTCTAGTTATGGGTTATCTTTGTAAAATTTGTATCAATGATTCCTTTACTCTTTTTTTTTTTTTTTTTTTTTTTTTTATAAAGCAAGTATTTTTAGATGGTTTCTTATGACATTAATTTCTTTTCTAAGGAAAGTGAAGTCAGCTTCATAGTATTCTATTGCAGACTGCCTACTTTGATATACATGGTATTTAGTCATCATTAATGTATAATTTTGCCTCATTAATTGTTGTTGTCTTTTAAGATCTTTTATATTATCCATCAAGATTTGTAGATCCATTCTTAAATTATATTCTGTACATTTTAATTCATACAAATTGCGAAATCCAGTACTATGAGCATAATAAAAATCCATCGTAAATATCAGGAAAATAAGATAGAAATATCAATAGCAATAAAATAAGCAATAAAATAGTAATAATAATACTATCACCAATGGCTCTGATACCAAAGGCGTGTCCCAGGTATAAGATAATAAGGTATTAGTAGAATATAATGTATTATTAAGAATTAAAGACGGTAAGAATATTAATGAAATTGTCCGTTTCATCTAATGTTGAACATTCTTCCTGTTCAATATTATATTTTTTTTCATGGAAATTTTTCTCATTTTTTTCTATTTTTAATAATATAATTTCTTGTAATAATTGTTCGTTTGAAACTTCTAATTTAAGATTGGATGCTCTGTTAAATTATCCAAGCACCAAGCTACTCACTCCATTTTTACGAACTCTCTTTCCTTGGAACCATTTTTTTTTAATCAGTAACTCTGCTTCCATAAACTGGCCTAGTAATCTGTAATCACTCCTTGAAAGCTCAGGTTTTGACACAATCGAACGGGGGTGCGTGGGTGGATGGAGAACGCCGACGTTTTCCTGGGTCTCCACGACTTTCTGGAGCGCATGCGACAACCTTCCGCAGCAGATTTCGTCAAATCTATCAAAAGGTACTGCATTTATGATCCAAATTAATTCCAAATTTAAACCCTCTAATTTTTCCTGAATCTGTGGTGTATTTATCACCAAGTTCTTCTTGCAATTATGATGGGTTTGTTTAGCCAATAATTTTAGCGAGTTTTTGGGGAATAGTTTCTTCTATCTAAATTTGAGGGCGTTTAAATAGATGGGTAAAGTCCCATCTGGATTTTTCCGGCATTATTAAATACTCCCACTACTTCATATGTCTCTCTCCTAGCAGAAGCCTTCAAATTTTGGATTGGACTCTGAGAGTATCTTGTTCCGATTATAGAGTAGTTACGATGATTCTGTTCCTTGCATGAAAGACCTGGGACTTGGTCTTTAACCACAGGTTCAAAGTAAAAAAAGAAAGAAAGGAAGATCCACTGAATTCAAAGTCAATTACTTGATGTTTATGATTCTCTCCGACTCCGACTACGTTATGGTTGATTGCCTATAGTTTTAACTAAATGCTCGAATTTATTTTTCACTAGAATCGAAGCCGAAGTTAATCGTGTGCGGGTGGGTGTGTGTGTGGGGAAACTGCGTCATGTTTTGGCTGATATAGGATGTATCACAACCCGTTTAGGAATGGTATGTCGAATTACATTTCAAACCTGAAACACGAGATGATTAAAATAGACAAGTGAAGCTGTTGTGAGAGAGTGGTAAAGAAACCTTGCCACGAGCTTTCCCTTCAATTATAGATTTTCGGGTTTGTGGAATGAAACTCACACTCCCTTTCTTTCATGGAAAACACTACTCTTACCGAGGATGGCCACCATCATTTTCTACCCATTTTTTTTTGTTTTTATTTTTTTACTTAATGGTTAAGGAATTGTTTTTTTAATGAATTTGTGATTTTTTTCTTTTTTTGAAAAATGTTCAAGGGATTTAAAAAAAAAAAAAAAATACTTAAAAAAAAAAACACAAAATAGAAGGTAGATTTTTCACTTGTCAGTAGAATTTGTCGGGACCGGCCTCGGTGGCCCTAGCAGTGCTCTTCTTGCATGGAGCATGCGAGTTGGGGCACATGCTTCAGTAAAAGTTTATAGTCGAAGGATAATTAATTCAACTCTGGAGCTTCGTAGAATTCCCCATCCAGTGATTAGGGGGGCAGCCAATTATACGTGAGAGATACTTGGAATGGGAGAGACTGCATTGTACCTCATGATTACTCAAAACTAATGATAGCCTTTCCATAGAAGATTTACCATGCTTTGTTTATTTATTTCTTCACCTAAGCAAAAGGTTCTTTCCTTCTGCATATTTATTGCATATGATAATAACATTTTAACAAGCAATCATGTGCAAGGTCTTGAATGTGATGTCTTCCATATGGCAGTTTTATCGTCTCATTTTCAAACAATGCTCCTGATCCAGAGAAGGACGGTGCTGCAGTACAGGAGTTCCTTGTCAATATGGAAGCAGCTTTCAGGGTTCATCCACTTTGGTCTGGTTGCTCAGAGGAGGAGCTGGAGAGTTCTGGGGAAGTGAGTTACTGGACATTTACACTGTATTTGCATTTCTTTGTTGGATGGTTGTTATTATGAAGTTCTTGATGGTTGCTCATTCCGTTTCGTTCTAAATTCCAGCTCATTCCAGTCAATTCACTCCATTCCGGACCGTTTTAATGGCGAATTTGTAATTTTATTGAGTTTGGATGACATTTTTGTAAATTTCAAATCTAGATGGCATTCATGGAATTTTAAAATCTAAAGTCAATTATATAATTTTAAGTTTTTTGTAACATTATATATGTTCCTCCTCTCTCTCTCTCTCTCTCTCTCTCTCTCTCTCTCTCTCTAAATCTCATTATTTTTAGTAATTACTTGGTTCTTTTATTTTTTGTGTCTCAACTTAAGTTTGTGATTTTTTTAATATTATCTTTTAACACCATTTTTTTATGTTTTCAACGTATATTCATTTTATAAATCTCAAATTCTTCCATATATATATATTGATATATACACACACACGCACAAATACATACATGATACACACTTACACTTACATATACATGTATTTATTTTATTAAATATCAGTTATATGTTTAAATATATATATATATATATATATATATAACTAATCCTGAAACGGTACACTGGAGTGCACCAGTACCAAAATATTATGTTCCAGTGCTTCAACCGGAATGGTCACCGGAATGGAATTTAAAACATGGGTTGTTTTCATTTCAATTTCCATTTTAGTTGTTTTTTCCTCGTAATGTGTGCTGTGAACATACTTCGATCTATAGTGAATCAGTGATTTCCTTACCACTGCACCTTTCAAATACAGGGACTAGAGAAGTATGTCATGACAAAGTTATTTCCTCGTGTATTTGCTTCACATCCAAGTGATGTAAAACTTGATGACCAACTTTTTGAGAAGACCGCTTTGATTCAACAATTCATTCGACCAGAAAATTTGGATATTAAACCAACCTTTCAAAACGAAACATCATGGCTAGTAAGTGGGACTCTCTCTCTCTCTCTCTCTCTCCATATATACATATATATATCTGATTAAACCTATTGGCATTAATTAGCATGTTTACATTTTAAGAAGGGCAATGGATATTTTGGATGGTCATAAAGAATTTTTTAGTTTTTTTTTTTTATAATTTAAAATGTCTTGGATGCATTTAAAGTGTGGGACCCAGCACAACACACTCAAGTTTAACTTATTTTCTGACTTTTTAACTCTCAAGCTGCCATAAGAGAACTCCCATAGTTGTTTCCTCATACAAAGTTTCACTCTAGCATGCAAAAAGAGATGGCACATATAAAAAGCTTATATATGTTTCTCCTGCACATGCACAAAAATAGCATATAGAGATCTCTCATTTATAAAGTTTCATGAGTTTATTCTTTTTTTTTTTATTATTAAGTTCATGTCTAGCAGTGTTTTTACAAGATGGCATGCCCAAGATCCCCCCTCCCCTACTGGAGGTGGTCATTTTCTTTTTTTCTTTTAAATAAAAGTCCATTTCAATCATCATTTCCTTCGGGTGTTTGCTGCCTATAATTTTCATACTTCATCTCCCATAATCCTTAGCTTGTTTGACCTAAACTAGATTTTTGTTTTTTTAATGATTATGTTTCTTCTTGATTTTTTTGTTTGGGAGGAAGAGAGGTGTTATCATGATTGAATGGAGGCTTCGAGTAGGAGATTCCAGAGTACATAAAAAGATCCTACTTTTAGTACTGCCCTTCCTTTGGCTGGCTCTGCCCAAATATAATTATCTCTCTTTTTAAATGGATATTCAGCCAAAGTTCTCATGAAGGGAATTCCAGATCTTGTGTTCTGTTACCATTGCCTCTTATGGATATTATATAAATTACTAAAATGGGATTCAAAATTTTAAGTTCAAAACTTTATTTGGGGCTTTCAATTTCCAGTCATTAGAAGCCCAAGGTTTTTAACTTTGTAGAGCTTGCTTAGCAAAAGAAGGTTTTCTTTAGCAAGAAACAATCTAAAAAAGCGACTGGAAGAGTTTGGAATTTCCTCCCATGATAAATTAATACCTGTGAAGCGTGACTCATTTGATATTATCTAAATTTTTCTGTATATGTTGCACTAAACATCTCTAGGTATGTGGATTTCACTATATTTTCCAGTACTGAAGAAGGGTAATGATTCCATCAGAAGTTTTCCATCATTACTTATCTATCTTGACTCCACAGTTGGCATACCATGTGTCACTTAGTGCCAATTAAATAAAATCACTAGCTTTATATTGATCCTGTCATTTTCAGGCTGTTTGGTGAATGCTAGGTCCCAATATATGTCTTGAGTCCCACATCAGCTGAATTTTATCAACAAGGAATGTTGATCAGGTCATGAATAGGAATATGTTGAATCCATTAACACCGACAGATACCACCTTGTATGTTTCTTGGATAAGTAACAACCATAAATGGCATTGGGAGATGGTTTAAGCAAAAGTGCATGTAGAACATCCTCTGAAATGTGGGACATGCAACAATCTCAAAAGGCTAACAAGATTTTTCTACTCCTGTTAACCTCCATGCTCAATTAGAAGTATGCTAAACTGGGTTTTTTTTGGGGGGGCTTAATATTTTACATATAGAGTCTTAACTGCATCTCTATTTCGGTGTTGGCAGCTTGCACAGAAAGAACTGCAGAAGATCAATATGTACAAGGCTCCTAGAGACAAGCTTGTTTGTATCCTTAATTGTTGCAAGGTTATCGGTAACTTACTGCTTAATGCTTCTATTGCTTCAAATGAGAACCCCCCTGGAGCTGATGAATTTCTTCCTGTCCTGATTTACGTTACTATAAAGGTGAGTTTAGATATACTATATGATTACATAATTTAATTGCTGATATCTTACTGTTATTGAAAACAAAAATCTGATGGTTCCATATAGTTATTGTGTTCATGATGAAATTAGTATGTTTGTTTTGGATCCCTTATCTCTGTTATTGCTTACCCATTAATCATTGATAATGGAGCATCGCATGAAAAAGTAAAGGGTAAGTTTTAGAAGTAGGACTTGACATGGGGATTAGAAGTCAAACAACGGTATATATCCATGTACATGCTATATGTTTGTGTCCATCTCCTTAAAAAGCTGCTATGCTCTCTCAAATCACATTCAAAACAAAACTCTATTTCTAATATTGGTAAAATGTTAAAAGAGAAAACATTGCGATTACCGTAGAGTTTAAAAACAAATAAATCTGTGATTACTGTTCATACTGACATGGTGCACGATGCGTTATTCGAAGTGGTATTGGTTCCATTATTGTTAATTTGTGATATATTTTCGTGGATATAGTTTTTAAATGTTGTGATGTTTGCTTTCTCCTTTAAATTTACTAAGTAATCAGCAAGATCATAAATGTGTAACTTCTAAGATCTTCCTTTTGAATTTTTTGGTATAAACTATTGTGATTACACAAAGCCTGATTTAGTACCAATAATACTTTGCAAACTGATTGCTTCCATGCTTCATATCTCTCTTCAATGTCCCTTGCAATTTGACACTTATAATGTTATATTTATGGCTGCACGAATGATATCAAGCAGGCAAACCCTCCGCAACTGCACTCCAATTTGTTGTATATTCAAAGGTACAGGCAGCAATCTCGATTAGTTGCGGAATCAGCATATTTTTTTACGAACATGCTGTCTGCTGAGTCTTTCATCTCCAACATTGATGCAAAGACGCTCTCCATGGATGAAATTGAGTTTGAAAAGAACATGGAGTCTGCTCGAGCACTTCTTTCTGGACTCTCAGCTGATTGGGATGGCCAGTCTGATCAAAGTGATAGAAATGCAGCAGACGTGTCTACAGCAGAACATGTGGATCCTAAACATTCATCTTTTAATGTTTCTAATGATGGGGATTCCGCAACTCGAGATCCGTTATCAGTGACAAAAACTCCATCCCTCTCCGATTTGGAGAACAAAGGGGCAATTATGCTTTTGAAGGAGGATATGGTTAGCCAAGTCTTTCGGGATTATCCATATTTGTTTGCTCATGTTGGTGATCTAACAATCGACAATATAGAAGACCTGCTGAACAATTACAAACAACTTGTTTTCAAGTATGTTTGTCTTTCCAAAGGGATGGGTGCTACTACTCCTTCTCCTTTGCCCAGTTCTCAAACTCAGAAACTGCAGCATAGAGTTGTTACCGATAAAGAACCTGGAGATACTAGTAGTGTAGAACCAAATGATGATTCAAAAGAGCATACCAGGGAAGATGATGGTTCAAATAAAGTTCCTTTATTACAGGAGGATATTCTTGAATCCAAGTTGCCACAGGATGAAGCATTTTCAGCTCAAGGTGGGGGAAATGATGAGACTTCTCAATGATGTTTCTCTTAAAACATGTTTCTTGTAAAAGTAAGTTGAATTACAAAGGGAAAAAAAAGGCAGTCACCGAGCCATTTTCTTTCCCTTTTCATGAAGTGAATGAGAAGCTCTTTTTTAAGCTTTAACTTTCTTTGGCAATGAGTGACGGCCGTACGCAGAAAAATCCGGAATGGAAGAGGGTAGAATTTGATGGCAATGCATTACATAACATTCCATGAAGATGTAAAACATTCTTGTCAAGGAGAAATGTTTGATTTACATAGAAATTTTACTAGAGTTAATTTATAAATCGACGTGGTTTGATATGAAATATTATATATTTTACAATAAAAAGAAAATTTACAGTCAGACATCTCGTATTAAATTAGTTTGTAAGTTTATATTTTATAAAATTTGTCGTGAGAAACATTCACACAAATAGTGCATATCGAATAACATGCAGTAATTTGACATAGACTGCACGTTGAATTGAACATAGACTAGTATATATATATTTTTTAAATAGTACGGAAGTAAAAGCAACAAAATAAGAATATTGATAACATTGATTATTAAGAATGGTGTGTCCAAATTCAAATTGCTGAAAAAATCAAATATGAAGAAGAGTTTTGCTACACAATCTCCATCACACTTTATATTTTTTTAAATTTTTAAATTTTTTAATATTTTTTTAAATTTTTTTTGAGTTTATTTTTTTAAAATTATTTTCAATTTTCTATTCATTATTCATATAATAAATATTTGATAAAAGAAAAAAATAATAAAAATTAAAAAAAATATGAAGTGTGGAGTGTGAAGAGGTTATGGAGATTTACTCATTTTTACTTATCATTTCTATATCACACACCACATAATTTTTTTATTTTTTATTTTTTTCTTTACTAAATGTGGTATATTAATGATGAGTAGAAGAATTTATGTAATTTAGCAACAATAAAAAAAAATACGTGTAGTGTATACTGCAAAGATGATGAATTTTTAAAGTCAAAATAAAATGATTTTTTATGTAATCAATTTGTAAATTAGCAATTCACATATATAAATATCAAAGCATCCTATCAGGTGACACGCATGTGATCGTAGCCTAACGTGGATTTTTTTTTTTTCTTTTGACCAAATGTCAAATCAGACGCCTTGATAGTTTATTGCTGCATTAAAAAAAGTGACATTAATGGTATTAAAGTCAGGCATAGGTTGGAGGGTTTGGCTGTGGGGACTCCGTCTGAAGTTTGTAGCATGTGGCCCACGCCATGGGCATGGGTGACCGACCGTCCCTTGACGGCAAGGCGGGTGGTTGAATTTTGAAATTCGAATGATAAGGCCTTGTTTGGAGTTTGTGGGTATTTCAACTATCTTATCTCATCTCATATCATTATTAAAATTTTTTTAAATTTTTATATAAAATATAATAAACAATTCAACTTTTTTAAATCTCAATTCAACTTTTTCAAATTATAAAATAATAATAATAGTAAAAAAATAATATTATAATAATATTTTATTTAATTTTTAACTTTTATTTAAAATCATCTCATCTCATCTCTGGGTATTCAACTCTCTATTTTTTCAAGAGTTAGAATACCTAAAAGCCATGTAGACCAAACTACATTTTTCAAGAGCTATGTTATTTAAATATTTATTATTTTTTAAATAACAAAGTTAATGTTTGATAAATAATCTTACATCATTTAAGTATGATGAGAATGACAAAAGGGTGCTGATAGATGTACGTAAGACCAACCTAGAAGGCTGGTTATTTATGTATTTTTCCTCAATTCTTTTGTTCTTTTCCCTGATCAATTCCTGATAGATGTGTTTTAGCTCTAAATGATGAATTTCAACTTTGAGAAAGAATTTGGAAATTGGAAGTTCACATATGTTGGGTTGGAGTCACTTGGCTTTAAATGTAACGATCCTATTCAATTACTACTTTTCCAAGCCATTTTAGCCATTGTTAATCACGATTCATATCAACGAAGAGAACAAGTTTAGTTACTAAAGATAGACATCAGTTTATTTATTTATCATAGATTGATAATTGATCTCATATATTTTTTTACTCAACTAGCTTTGAATCTAATTTTAGGGAACTATGAAATTCTTTGAGAATGAAACTAAATAAAGAGGGACTGTGATGGGACAACTGTACTAACGAAGAGAATCTGATTTATAAGGAATCAATTAAATTATTTATTATATTTATGTGAAAATTTAAAAAAATTATAGAGATGAGATGAGATGAGATGAAACGCTTTCATTATTCAAACGGACCTAAACCAATTATAGCATAATATTTGGTCCTTAATTAATGGTTATTAAGAATGAAATGAGTACTTCACATTGAATACTTGATTTTGTAGTGCTTTATTTAATAAAAAAACAAGATACAGATATTTTAAAAATAAATGCAAGACAAATTTTGAGAAGAGAAGCCGACCGTTGAATGATGAGGTATTTCAAAATGACAAAGTTGCTGTCACTTGCCCAGTCTCCTAATTCCGATCTTTACTACGACATAAATGATTCCTATATAATAATGACTACGTGGCCGTCATGCACCTTGGCAAACGTGACTCCACCTATATTATATCTTCCTATTAATTGCTATTGTCCAATATCTCTAATTTGGACCATTTGACTGGTTTTTTTTTTTCTTTTTTATGGTCAAGGATTTCGGTTTTCTGCCATTACTACTGAAAAACAAAAGTCCAAAATAAATGTAAACTGATCCCAGTATGTTAATCAACTCAAAGAGATATATTTTAGTGATAAAAAGATTCAATAAAAATAAATCTATAAATTGACGTGGCTTAATATAATATGTTAGATTGTAAAATTACTTTTATTGTAATGTAAATTTAATATATCCTATGAAACTATATCAGTTTATAAATTTACTTTTATAAGATCTCTTTGTGACTATAGCACTTATGTTGCTAAAATACCATGTGATAATCCTATATGAAATTAAGTTCTTGTTAGATGTTTTAGTCCATATTGTTCAATGGGAATTTATGGGAATATCACATAATATATATTGAAGTATATTTTTACCATCACTTAAATTATCTGTACTCCAAATGAATATTATATATACGTACTGATTGTATTTTGTATTTGGTGTGAAAGAATACAAAATACGTTATGAAAATAATAATAATGCCTCTCTTTTGTATTTTTCACACTTCACTATCTTCTTGATTTAGGCTCCAAGGGGACAACCCGAGGGTCAGCCTATGATGATGTATAACCAAGTAGCGTGTAAAGTAGCTTGAAATTGAATCACTTGGCTAACTCCCCGGCCCTGATCAATAATCTTGACAGCCTGCTTTTCTTCCATTTTTTTTTTGTTTTCTCAGAAAACCATTTTTTACTCATTCTAAAAATCATCAAAACAAGGGTCCACTTTATATGTCTGCAACTGCAAAGTAATTAGTATTCAACATAAGTTAATGCTGTCCTGGTCTTATTCATTTGATTTTAAGTTGTATTTAAGGGAGGAAGGAGTCTCGGGAGGACTAGGTAAACAGATAGAGAAAAAGGGCATGCAACAATATAACATTGTTGCGTTCATCACACTTCACTTTGTGCAGTTTCTATCTGCATGCGCTTGGACCACCTAACCTAAACAACTTTGGACAGATTCAATGCCCTCTTCTCATTAACCAAGAAGATCACTTTTAGAAACATAAACACCCAGTCTATTTGTAGTTGTAGTTGTGTCTCTCCCAAACAGTACCAAAGAAGACAGACAAAGGGAACATCAAAACATGGGCAAAGAATACCATCGCCTCCACCACCACCACCACCAATACCAAAGCCTGCATCATCTCCATTCAAGAACTACATTCATGCCCATGTTATGTACAAGAACGACCATCAAAGATGTGGCACTTCCGAAATGGAAAGACCACTCGGTGTCTGTCTCCGACGACACTTTGTCCCCGAAAATCGGTTGCATGGGCCAGGTCAGGAGAAACAGCAGAGTGATTGGCTTCCCTACCTCTCACAAAATCACCCTCACCACCAATCACAATGCTAAAAGCAACAACAACAACGATTTATCTGTCAAGTACTCCAACCTCAAGAAACTCTTCTCTAGCAAAAACCTCGACATGATGACTGCCACCACAACTGTCACCGCCGTGGCCGCCACTACTGCTGGCTGTGGAAGAAGGAGACAAGTGACCATGAATTGTGCAAGAGGGCTCAAGACTAATCGTGGTGGAGAGAAATGTGTTCCTATCAGCATCGAAGATTTGGATCCTCCATTGCCGGTTATTAAGAAGGAGCAAAAGCCTGTAGGAGGGGAAGTGGAAAATCTTTGGAAGAGGAGATCTGGTGGGGTAGCACTGAAAACTTTACAGCTTCAAAAGATTCATCATCCTAAGCATTATCTTCAACCTACCACTGTTTGTTAAGAATACTTCAAAGGGAGATGAGAAAGATGAGGCATAAGAAAACATTCATGTAAATGTTTTTGGTTTTAATTTCCAAATCTGAATATATATTTTTTTTTATTCTTTGTTCACAGTTCGGTGCTGCTGATCATGATGTATGTTGTAATTGCTCTAACGTCGATCCAGGCTTTTGTTGACAACTTGACATGAGAAATGAGAAAATTACGGGAAAAAGAAAAAAAGAAAAAGACAATATATAATAACTGAGTAAAGAGATCACGAGATGATCATCCTGCAGGAAGTACGCTCCGAGGCTTTCCGGTCAGTCGGTTTCTTTACATGTAAAATTAGCTTTACGCAAATGAAACGGATAAGCAAGCCAAGCTACAAGTCTCAGTTCCAACATAATTAATCTAGCGGGTATAACTGGCTCTTTAGGTACTTCAATATTTCGTAATTGTTCTGAGCCTTTTACAGTTTATTGCTTCTGTGAACACGAGCTAAATAATTCCAACAAAATTCCAACAAGTTGCTTAGATGAGAAGAGATGGTTTTAAAAGAGTTAAATAAAATATTGAATATTATTTTTTAATATTATTATTGTTTTGAGACTTGAAAAAGTTGAATTGTTTATTTTATTTTACGTGAGAATTTAAAAAAATTATAATGATGAAATGAAGTGAAGTGAAATGATTTCTTTCAAGCCATTGTATGATTGTTCGGTTTTTCACATGATCTAACTTACTCTCCTTCTGAGAATGTTATTTGTTAACATGACACTTGTTAAGAGGTTACTACATAAAATCATTTAAAATGCATCACGTCAATAAATATGACAAAAAATAAAAATAGGATTATTTTTTTATTTTTATTATTTTATTTATAATAACAGGAATACAAAACATTACTACAATAATAATAAGAAAAAAAACAGTAATACCATGGAAACTGTCATCGCATTTGTCACAAGAGGGAACAGAGCATCTGGAAGGGAGACTGGGTTTTAAAAAAAGATTACATTATGACATTGGAATATTTTGGGTAGACGGCCATACCACTAAAACACATATGTTGCCAGTTTACTTTTCCCTCCTACTAAAGGATGCACTTCCCACAGTTTGTGTTGGAATTTTGTTTCATCTGGACTCTGGAGAGTATTGGGAAGTCATCAAAGCCCTAGTCCTGCAAATTCAAATCATGGGAACAGATTTTGGTGCCAACTCAAAATCTTCACAAGCACGTTATGGAAGCAAAAGACTTTTGAGTCAATTGAAATAATCAGCGGTAACCTAAGCCTAGTGTTGTCAGAATATATTATTAATTTTTTTGTTCATGCATACGTACAGGAAATCACAAAATGGATAATGCAAGGAAAAAGTCACCAAGACAATTCCCAGTTTCATACCCTAAAAGCCTATATTCTATACAAGAGAGGTTAGTTACAAGTCAAGATAGGAGGCAGCAAGTATCCGGATGACTCTGTTGCCATCAACTTTGTTCTTTATAAGGGGTCCAAATCAATTTGCTGACATCAACTTCGAGACCCCTCGGCCGGCAGCTTTTAGATGGCGATCCAAGACCTTCGGATCAGCACAGATGACATGCTGCCCTTTCCTGTATTGAATCAGTTCTAGGCTCTGAAGGGTGCTTAAAATATCCTCCGACTTAATTGCTGTCATGTCACTAAGTTCCTGCAAAAAAAAAAAATAGCGTGTACATATATAGAATCATAACCAGCCGAAAGCAGGGGTTCAACAGAGTTCATAAAATAAGAACCAATGGGGAGATATAATCACACAAACATACGTACAAGGTACAAACAATGAAAATAAAAACCCATGAATGATTTGTCAAATTGCAAAAGAAAAATATTTTTTAAAGGTCCATGTATACACTAATTAATTGTAAATACTTATTAGGTTCAACATTAACATATTGCAAAAAATTATCAGGTTCAAATATATCTCTAGACATATCCTGAGTTTTCCTCTTTTCAGGGCATGGGACCCCATTCTTGCAGTGTGCATATTTTATTATTATTATTATTTGGCATAGTTATGTAAATTAATTCCAGATACACTGATGGGAATACTAGGAGTAGTTAAAACTTCAAACCATTTCCATGGGATGTCTGAATACGACAAACAAATTCACATAAGAAAAAATATGCCATTGAACTGCAGAGGCGAGCATGTCTTGATCTTATTAATTAAATATGCAAACAAAAGCACACCTTGATGGAAATGTTGCCCTTGTGCTTCTTCAAGATGTCTAAAAGAACCCGGGTCCAGTATCCTCTGTAGCTCAACAGTCCAAGATCAGAAAGGGGCCTCTCAGGTGTGCCAACTTTACCTTCTTTTTTGGAAAGTTCGTAAGCTGCTCCAAGCAAAGAATAATGTTAGGAATTCTTTCTGCTTAAAAATGCACGATACAAGATAAAGATATGCAAATAATAAAAAAAGATTTTCCAATAGAAAATATAATTAATTAGATAAATAAAATAAAAGGCACAGAACTTACAGAAGGCAATTAAAAATTTTCCATAGCCTTTCCTTTGATAAGGAGGAAGGGTGAGGATGCATGCTAAATTATAAGACTCCTCCGAATGCTTTTCCTGCACCAGCATACACAAAATACATAGCTCTTAATCCTCACTTTTTGTTATTCCATTATCTTTAGCTACTGTTAAAAAATTCAGTAAAATAGGGTCAAATATTATAGGTCTCTCGAAGCATAGAACATCAGATTGGGAGAAGCAAAACAACAGAATAACATATAGAAAGGAGGTTAAAAATACTTTTACCATCCCTGAAATCAGAGTCCATAAAAATACTAAACAGATCAAGGTCTTCTATATAGAAGACACGTCAAGTGCAAACAATAATACAATATCAATGTAGGGATACAACAATTACAAAACAATTACGCATCCTAGACATGTTAAAACTCCTAAATTATTCCCACCAACGCTTGAAGTTGTATCCACTGTATAAATCATTTCAAATGCATGCAAGATTCACAAATACTGCATGACAACAAATAATATGCAAGATTCCAACATTCCTGCGTCAAAAATTTTGAACTTCTATAAAATACCATATTACTCAATAGAGGTAAAAGACTCAACTCAACACTAAATATGAGGAAACCGAAAAGAAGTAATTTTACCTTGGAAAAATAACCAACCATGTGGCATCCCCGCTCATCACATTCACACAAGATATAGAACAGAAATAGGTCAACATCATAATAAAGAGTCTTGTGATCAAGAAACAATTTTGCCAAATAACATAGATTCTGCCCATAGACCTTGTTCTTTTTGCCATCAACCTGTTCCAAAACATTCAATCACAGAAACGTTAAATCAACTAAAAAATTATCAAACAGAAGCTGAGAGATAAGAAGGGAGAAATAATGTGGTTTTCAAAACCAAAGCATTAACACTAACAAAACTTACTTCGAACATTGACAATGTACCACTTCGGTATATCTCATCACCAGGCGGATGCTTAAGATCACACTTCCTCTGCATATATAGAATGGAATTCAATAATCAAATTACATCCTGAGACTAAAAAAAATTAAAACAAGGAAGACCGGGAAATTATTAACTTACATTTTTTTATAAGTTAATAATTTTATTAATAGAAAGCTGTAAGAGTGCTTCCCAAGTACACAAGGAGCATACATGGTATGCACCCAAAACGACAAAGGAAAAAAGAGCAAGAAAGTCCTGTAAATCAGAAATAGTATAAACATGAACATTCATCCAAATTCACCACATTGTCTTCTAAAAATCCTCGAAGCTCCTAAATTTCTTTCCCTCTAAAAGAACAACATCGAGCACAACAGGATCAATTTCCATAAAGTCGCACTATGAAGATTACTGGTCTGGTCTTTACAGCACACCAAAGGATCAACTACCCATTGAGGAATGACCCAATTTTTTTTAATGATAAGTTTTACTAGTGGCCAATATGCACCATATCAGGATCATTCTACATATGGTCTTACTGTAAGGATTATCAAACCGCCCTTTCCAGCACACTAACAGATCAACCAACCGTCGAGGCATCACACAGGTTAGCACAAAAAGACTGGAAACAGCTTGCCATAATGTGCTAGCTACCTCACAGTGGAGTAGAAGATGATCCATGGAGTCCTCGTTCCTCTTGCACGTGCAACACCACTCTATCACAACATGTCTCTCGTCTTTAAGTTATCTAAAGTATGGATCTCCCCTACTCTTTTTGCACATACAACACCAGCCAATCACTAAGGCCCCATTTGGATACAGAAACGGTTTCATCTCATCTCATCATTACAACTTTCCCAAATTTTCACACAATATAATAAACAATTCAATTTTTTCAAATCCCAAAACAATAATAATATTAACAAATAATATTCTAACTATATTTTATTCAACTTTCAACTTTCATTTAAAACCATCAGAAATTAGCCTTATTCCACCATATTCTCTTTCCATGGGAAAGAGGATCTATCATAAGATGAATAACACTAAAATATGATCTCACTTCAAACATTCCTTGGTTGGAGGAAACCCAACATAGCCTGTCCTCACCACCTCGGCTTTAATGGGTGGAGTACAACCTCTCAAATGAAGTAAGAGCATCCATCTCCAAATCATTCACATTTGCAATAAAACCAACATCATACTGATGTGAACCATTGGAGATTTGTAAATGGCCTGCCACTGAAGCTTTTCCTTGAAGCAAGCAAAACTTTAAAGTTCCAGATAAGCTACCTTAAAGTACCATTTACGAACCACACATCATGCCAAAACTTTGTCCTCAAACCATCTCTGAACACATACATATCTAGAAAAATGGAAAAACTCCCCCAAAACCTCTTCGGATGCTTTTCCAAAGTACAACTCCAAATGTCCCATTAATTTCTTGAGAACACCATCCGCCCCAAAGTTTTAAGGCAGGCTCAAGGATTGGCTTGTCATCATCCCAAAATAGGCCTATTAGCTAGGAAGGTATGACTAGGCCTATTTTAGGATGATGACAAGCCTACCCTTGAGCCTGCCTCAAAACATTGGGTTTTTTTTATGAGCCTTCACAGCATACCTAGGTCCATAGATGATAGAACACCAGCTGGGCTAGTAACCATCCTATATTGAATTGGGCCTCATTTTGACCTATTCTTTATGGCCTCTTAGTTAACTCGTTTAACCCACAGCCTGATTTCAACTTCTCAATTAACTCCACTTCCCCTCTAATCTTTTCTACTTGCCTCTTAAAACACAAAGTAAACTATGCTCATCTACAAGCACATCCTTTGCAGTTACCATACCAGACACATCCTTCCCACTGGAAGTCTCGGTACCACATTCAACGGTTTGTCCGGCTGGAGATATGGAATTAAACACTCCAACAGTTGCATTTTACTGGTATTTGCCCTATATGATGTGATGCTTGTTGAGCTCGGTTTCAGCCTTGCCCGTTCCTCCACATGCAACTGCTTTTTAGAAACAATGTTCTTTGCACCTCTGCATATGGGTTGACCCTCATGCTATATAGTCATGGGACTTCTAGTTTTTTTGTCAACTTTCCTTTCCATCCAACACCAAAAAAAATCTGAAAAACATATGCCACCTTACGTAATGCCAATGCAAGACCCTTTCAGCCCTTTCCTCTAATACTTTCCGGCATGAGAATGTGTCCTTTGCGATAACCACCTCCAAATTCAGCCAAAATTAGAAAATGGCCATGTGGATTGGAACAGCAATGAGCAGCCTGGAAGAACTCACATATTCCTTCAACCCTTGCACCTGTTCCACAGTATTCATCAACCATCTCTCCCATCTAAGATCTCAATTCATTGAAGACATTAATAGGAAGAGATCTACATGTGGATAGAAATAATTATTTCCAATAATAACTAATAATAACACCATGGACCATCACAGCCATGTAACCACCACTTTCATGTAATTGAAACGGCACAATTAATAAATCAGCCATTGATAGGCAATTACGTACTCAATCCTCAATATGTTCACACTTCACATAGCCCGTTCAACCCAAATCATGTGATCACATATAGAAAGACGAGCCAAACACCTATTTTCATACGATGCTCTTGATGAACTGCAGTAACACAAGATTGCAACAGATTCAATGTATATTGACAATTATGGCAGAAAATTAAAAATCTAGGGAATAATATTTAGTTCATGTATTGATGAACTGAATACTTATATATATATATATATAGAATATTGATGAACTAAAAAAAATCCAAAATTGCATCTAAATTTTACATACAAGCATGCTATACCATAAAATGAAAATTGAAAGCTAGTGAAAACAGTGTAATATAAGGCACAGCTCACCATATGCCTTTGAAGCTGTTCTTTGCGCTTCATGAAATTGAGGCAAAACTCACAGAAGTACAGCTTCAAACAGTCATTGTATTCTGGTGGAAAGGGAGAAAAGTACCATGTCTCAATCTCATATCTTCCAAGTTCTATAGTTGCTATGTTTTTCACTTTTGTGAACTCCTCATGTTCTCGCAAGCTGGCAGCATCAAGCTCTTCATGACCCTAAATAATTGTTAAGGAAATATTCAGATTATAAAATATAAATATACACGGGATGTACTACGATGTAGGCAGAATAACAGCCAGCAATTCAGCTTATAAGATTGTCAGCAACTCACATCATTTGGTATTTTATTGATTAAATTGAAATCTCACATAATATGTGTTTGAGTGTGTGATTTGTGCGTTATAATATGTATTCGAGTGTGTGTGATGTGTCTATGGGTAGGTTTGGTATGTGTGTAATTGTGTGTGAGACCGGGGGGGGGGAGAGGCATTGTAATGACCCAGGGAAGACCAAGCTGCATCTGGGCCCATACTCCAAAAGGATTGGTAAAATTACAAATGGAGCTCCTTGAGATTCATTATAAAGGGCAAGAACTTCTCCCTTGTTAAGGTTCATAGGTGTGTGATTGTGTGTGTGTGAGAGAGAAGGGGGGATCATGAGACATGAAGGCCATGACTTCTTAATTACTGTTCTTAGTGTGTTAAATCTTCATAAAGCTTTTTCATTGCATAATCTCAACTCATTTTTTCTCTCATAATACATTGAATATCGAGGCTAACGGCTCTAGCTCAAATTGCACTTGCTCCCTCATATGAATAAAGTGATGCACGAAACCACAAATTCAAGGACCTGCTGGGTGCTTGTGTAACTTAACAACTAAATAAAAAAAATAGCATCAAGAATCCATTTTCATTTCACTCGTAACTAATTCAGAAGTACTTGCTTCCAAAAGCCCATTTTACCTTTTGGCTCACTTGATCACTCTAATTTGTCCTCAAGCTTTTATTTAAATAGGATTTCAGATTTACAAAGAAATATAAATGCACCAACAAAGCACCAAATATATTCCAAGCAATTTTTTACATGTATTTACCTCTACATGAGTCTCATCAATCTTCCGCTTCTGGTGGCGTGTCATTTTCAAGCTTGTAACCTGGAAAGCTCATGCACAATTCTCGTAATCAGCACTAAAAGATAATAAATTGTGAGAAGCATGTAAAATGTGCAAGGTAACAGGAAAAAAAAAAGACACCTTTGTCCAAGAGATGTGCCCAAAGATATAGGATTCTCATTTAACAAAACCAACCATTAGAGAAAGGAAAGCGCCTAATAATTAACCAATATCATATGATCATACCTTGTCCTCAACCTTCTCATCAACAACAGTCTCTACAGAATCGAGATCAAGTTGTTCAAGCTTCACCCATTCATCAAGCCTCCGATTGACTGTCAAAATGCATAAAATTATAAACAGAAAAAAATCATTTCTGCTACCATTATGTATGGGAAGTGAAGAGATGGGCATTCATAATAGACAATAAGGGCGATAACTTTGAAATAAATGGAATGCCAAATGAGAACCTTGATTTCATAGTTTGCAAAACAATTTCATTTATCTATAAAAAAAAAAAAAAAAAATCATTCAATACAAAATGAATAAAAGGAAATGGGTCATTGGGTGTGGCCACAAGTAAGAACACTGCTAAGAAATTTACAGAACAAATCAGATACAAAAGATGACAGCCCATGACATTCGGAGCATTCTAGCTGACATTTATAAATTCACCAGAGTAACTTATTTCAACTTTCCTAACAGAAAACTCCTTGACCATAAGTCCGAGAACCTATTAATGCACTAAATTGCATACCAACTGTAACATGAACACATGCTCCATGGTTTTTCTTCTCTCCAATTGGTAAACACAACTCACAGACCCCGTAAGGAATGGACCCATGAGCCCCTCCCTCTCCTCCCCCTCTCTAGTCCTTATCAGAGAAAGGAGGATATGCCTATTTGGTCCTAGGAAAACTGGCAGAATTCCCTAATTAATTGAGACAGTTCAAACCAAAAACCTCTCAAGTAAAAGAATGAAAGCTTATCATCCAAACATCTAATTTAACCATAGTGGGAAAGAAACCAATTCATCTTGAGTTTTTCATAAACTAGTCACTCCATCATAGTTCATCAAATAGACTCCATTATCCATACGGACAATTATTACTATTATTATTTTGTTATTATTATTATTATTATGTCGGGGAACCTCTCCAAGGCAGGGTCCTTCGGACCCACCCCTACAGATTAAACCCCAGTCCGTGCACCACACTCTTGAAAGTTTCCCTACACAAAACTGGTTAAATCGCTAGCTTTTCACCAGGGGGTGTGGCCCCAAAGGATTGTTTTCACCAGGTCAGTGTCGATAGAGTGGGCCGCCGTGGATGTCGGATTCGGAAGCGTGATGGAATGTTATGATCTTGAGGGTTAAAGTTTAACCAAATTAGTATCCAATAGTCCTATGACTTTTGGATCAATGGTTGGGTCTTTAACAAAAAAACACAGGATGCAACTGAAAACGCCAAAGCCTCAACCCAAAAACAGGCCTTTGTTACTGAATTCCGGTAACAGAGGATAAGATTAGTAATAAGTCATAACTCCACAAAGTGCAGCACGAACCATCACATTTTTCAGATAACTATCAACATTAACATAACCACCTAAAAACAACTTCAAAGCAATATATTTAGCAAAATCAAACAGTAAACTTGAAACCCTAATTGACACAAATTATGGAACAAAACCGAATAATACGAAGCACCGGACCACCACATTCCGTCACGAAACGGCAACTGCAACTTCCAAGGCTTCAAACCCTACCCTAACCCTAACATTAGGAATCCGAAGCGGAAGTTCAAAGGCAAGAAAAGATTATATATGAGAGATCTTACACTCCGTGTAATGTACGTAATACTCGTAATTATTCGGCCCACCGGTGTGCATTTTTCGCCGTTCGATGACTTTGACCGGGTGGAATTTCCCGTCCCTCCAACGACACATGACACGAGTACCAACCTCAAGAGGTAGAAAAGACGCTTTCCGCTTCTTCATCGCGTTCGATTCCGGCGCAATTCCGGCGGGGAACCCGTCTTTGTTTAGGGACTTGTGGTGGCCGGGAAACGTGGCGGGTATTGTAGAGCCGTTCTCCGCTGCACTAGCCAGTGTGTCTAACGATCCCATTTGTCGGTCGAGGCTTCCAAAGGGGCTTGGGAAGTGGATACGAAATATAACGACCAAAGGTTGATTCGCTTGGTTTTTTTTTTTTTAAAAAAGCATGGTCTTTTTGGGATTGTTTTTAGCGTTTGAAAAAGTGTTTAAATAGTTTAAAAATTCTTTAATAAAAATTAGATTATTTGTGTTATATATTAAAATATTTTTTAATCTTAAAAAGTTAAAAAGTACGATTGAAAAGAAAAAATGATATTTTTTCTCAAACATATTTTTTCGGATAATGCGAAACATAATTTGAATTTTAAAAAGGACTAAAATACACATATAACTTTCAGATAATTACAATTTTTAAACTTTAAAAAATATAATCATAATCTTTTAAAAAATTAAATAATCGTCATTTCTACCTCAAAAATCACTTTTTTAGTTTACTTCTAAACAAATGTAATAAGTTTGAAAGTTATTTAAATATATAGTTACCAAACAGTAAATAATTTTTTAATAGTATAATTTATTAATTAAGTTATAAATTATAAGTCTAAAAGTTATAAATTGTATTTTCCATCGTAATTCTAAACATGCACTGCATCTATTCAAGCTTCGTTTATTCACAAACCAAATATACCACTGCATACAAGCTTAAGACTGTTGACATTGATTTAGCTAAAGTTTGGCTGATGTATGTCACTTTTTGACTTTTGATTAATCATTCAGAATTTAAACTCCATATTGGATCATCTCACTTTTTATAATAATAAAATATTAATATTTTTGTTATCTATTTTTAATGCATTTATTTATTTATTTTTAAATATCTTTTAATTTTAAATACTTTTTTATTTTTATTTTCATAATCTCCCATCATCTATATATCAAAACTACCAAGACCCTCAAGAAAATGAAAATAATGTTCAAAGATTAAAAAAAAAAGAGAGAGAGAGAATAAAAATATTATATTATTTACCTTATAGACACTTCTAAACAAATATGTTGAACCAATATGGCTAACGTCAAGTTTGCCTATTCAATGTTTATTTCAATGTACATGAAAATGAGGATAACTTGAGTAAAACACAACTTACTAGAACAAATGGCTATTTTAATGCCATTGCTCTATGTCAACGTATAATATATGTATAATTGTTATTGAGCCATACCAACTTGTAAGTTTAGATTTTTGTTAATAAAGCCTTTCATAAAATATCAAAGGGGTGAAAGAAAAGTAGACAATGGACGAGTCTCTATTACCTGCAATGATTTTCTAACCTACCCATTAGACTTTAAAAAAGCAAACCGACAAAGAATTATTTCATTTGCTTGAAAAATAAATTATTCATCTTTCAAATGAAGCACTTTATTCTTCTTTTTTTTTTTTTCACCTTTTTTTTTTCGGTTGTAAAATCAGTGAAGCAATTTACATGAATCGAGACTACAGTCTCCTTTCCAAATTGTCATGCTGGATTTATGCAGCAATGACACAAGCATTGCAACTTTGCAAGCGAGTTGTTTCTGTAACGATTACATGTAACAACCATTCTTCCTCCAGCTTTCCAAGCTACAATGTCAGCAAAAACTAAAAAGCACTGCGAGCTAAAAACACTATAACGTCGCATTTCGAACCAAATGCTCTAATCTATATGAAGCAGAGGGTATCCTTTCAAGGATTTGATATTTCAAGAATATATACACCAACTTTACAGAGCAGGCACAGGAGGTGATACTCTTAATTGCCTCGTATAGAGTAGGAAGAAACAGAGCTCCCATCCCACCACTTCCACGAGACATTCATCAATATAAAGACATTTCACGCCCTTCTGTTACATTTGAATGAAATGAACCCTCATCCACTGTACAGTTACTCTCACAATGAATATACAAACAATTTTGTCAAAATTTCCCTGCCCAAACCAGAGCGTGGCTCCTATTTATGAGTATACCAGCAATAACCCCCATCTTGGCGCTCATTTTTGCCAGTCTTCATTATCAGATAAATTTTCCCTTGATGGATGGCAGCCTTATGAGGCAAATCAAAACCAAAAAAAGATGATGCCTCAATCTATCCATGACGTTCCAATGGCTCCCGGAGCAAGCATCCTGGTTTATCTGCTCCCCACTTGGAAGGATATCAGCAGGAACATATTGATATCCCTTAGGTAACCGCATATTCTTCATAGATGCTTGATCTGAAGTCATTACAAGCTCTTTCTCAAACGTCTCAGCATGCTGTTAATATATAGCAGGCACGTTAGTCAAAATTCCAGCAGAAACACAAGTGAAACGTGTATCAAATTACACAATACCTTTCTAGATTTTGATCTCCATCCGCCATCATCTGAAAGATTAGGTGATGCCACAGAAGGCCTATGAGGAATCTGCTTCCCAGAAAATTGTGCCCTCTCTGTGAGCTTTCTGGTAAGAAATATTTGGGATGTAGAGCTGTCATCATCTGTTTTTTGGTCAGTGTCTATGGACACAGGAACTTTAACCCGGTGCTTAACAGAAACTGAGCTGTCAACAGTTACATCATCTGATCTTTGGATTGCATCACTGCATGATTTATAACCATCGGTGTGCCCTTTAAGGGACGTTGTAGCTGATTCAGAACTAACTTCAGGAAGGAAGAAGGGACTACGAACAAGCAGAGAACGAGAAACATGATCTCTTTTGCAAGCGAGCATGTCATGTGAGCACAAAACCAATTCCCGCTGCAAAGATACATAAGAGGGAAGGAAAAAAAAACTTCAAACAAATTCCAGACCATGCATAATATAAAAATTAGTCACATATCAAAAGAGAACAACAAGGGATAGAGAGAAACGACAGAAGTTGGTGTTTAATAAATGGCCATATTAGAAAGAATTCTTCTACTTATCATCCCTACACTACACACCACACATGATTTTTTTTATTTTATTTTTTTCCCTTACCAAATGTGTGATGTATGGATAATGAGTAGAATAATTCCTTTAGTTTAGCAAGAACAGAAAAAAATAAAAAATCAAGTATGGTGTAGGGATGATGAGTGGAAGGGCTTTGTTAGAAAACAATGAGAAGTTATGCACCAAGAAAACCACCTGACTAAAAAAAGAGTAATAGCAGCGAGTAACCATAACCAAATATGTGGCAAATCTGTAATCCCTCCCTCCCTCTCTCTCCCAAATAAAAGTCAACTATCAACTTCGTCTATTGCCAGCAAGGAAAAATGACCATGTTCTACTCCTGTGTCATTTTTAGCCATTATTTTCCATTTTTATTTTCACGGCACAGAGGGTGGGTTGAGGAAGCTGCTGGGAGATGCTAAAGTGTTCGAGTTCGCAATGGGTAATGCCAGTGGTGTCCACATAGTAGAGAGGAGCAGAAAAGTGGTGAAAGAGATGATCATTGGCAGAGCTACAGGGTTAGCTAAAACAGTGGACACATGCATTAATCGAGTTCTTTGTTCTTCAAAACAGAAGATCCTTAGTTGCTGGTGTCAAAAGCAGAGGTGCAGCAGGGTCTGGTAGTGGTACAGTGGTACACGCCGGAGATAAGAGGTTGGCCTCAACTCAATGGCAATGGTGAAAAAACAATTGTACAAAGCGATGCATCAGGAACTGGCACAAGCCCATCAGTGCTTACTACCAGTGAATGTCTGGATAGAGTCTACTTAGTGAACCTGACATCTTATGCAAACTAGACGTGGAAAAGGCCTATGACCATGTCAATTGGGATTTCCGGCATTACTTATTGGGGAGGTGTGGATTGGGAAGCGGTGGTGTTCTTGGATTATGCACCATCTCTCCACAATGAAAGCCCTTAGCAGGATGTTGTCAGCGGCTGGTTGGAGGTGTTTATTTATTTATTTATTTTTGATAAGTAAGAATCTTTATTGAATAGATTGAAACTAGGCAATGCCTAAGTACACAGGAAGTATACAAAGTGAGACACCTAATTACAATCTAGTAAGCTAGAAAGAAGAAAGAAACTCATGAACATTCCCACCCTTCAATACAATAGCAGAAAACCACTGTAAAAGAGAGAACAAATAAATTCCAGATTTCCCCCACTGCATGCTCCTTGTTGTTAAAGCACCTATCATTCCTTTCCAACCATAAACACCACATTAAGCACAAAGGTATCATTTGCCACACTGCTGCCAGTTGAGCGCTATTATGCCTCCTATTCCAGCACACTAGTAGTTCCACCACACTCTTAGGCATTACCCAACTCAGCTCAGCTCTACTAAGGATACCAGCCCATAACTCCCAAGCCACCTCACAATGTAAAAGCAAATGATTTATCGATTCTTCATTCCTTTTACACATGTAGCACCACTCTGTGACCACTATACCACGCTTCCTTAGATTATCAACCGTCAAAATCTTCCCAAGTGCAGCTGTCCACGTAAAAAACACAACTTTAGATGGCACTAAAACCTTCCAAATGCTCTTCCACGAAAAGAATGTGGGCTGTTGAACAGTTAAGGCCTTGTAAAAAGATTTAACAGAGAACTTTTTTCTCCCCATGGAAATCCACAACCTACGGTCACCCCATTGCCTCCTAATTTTGCTGAATACAAGTAACTATAAAAATCTGCCAGCTCTTCAAGTTCTCAATCCTGTGCATTTCTAGTTAAAGTGACATTCCAAGTTACCGTCCCATTTGCACAACTCAGCAATTATGAAACTGCAGCTTGCTGATTGCCAACCAAGTTAAATACAACTGGAAAAATAGTGAAAAGAGGGCTCTCCCCACTCCAAACATCACACCAAAGGCGAGTTCTTACTCCATCACCCACCTCAAACTTAATATATTTTTCAAAAGTGTTCCACCCCTTTCTAATAAATTTCCATAGGCTTACTCCCCCCTACCCTCCTTAGAACACCATCCCCCCCACGCACTACCATACTTGTGATTAATAACCTCTCTCCACAATGAGTTCCCTTCCATTTGATACCTCCACAACCACTTTCCTAAAAAGGCTCAAATTTCGCACCCCTAAACCACCATTCGCAATTGAATAGCTCATCCTTTGCCAACTTACAAGGTGAAATTTAATTTCCTCCCCCATGCCACCCCACAAGAAAGCTCTAAACAACTTTTCGATCCGGTTTGTCACACCCACCGATAATGGGAAGAGAGAAAGATAGTAAGTGGGAAGGTTGGAGAGGGTGCTTTTGATAAGTGTTAATCCCCCCCCCCCCCCCCCCCCCCCCCCCCCCCCCCCACCCCCCAATCTTTGATAGATATAACCGCTTCCACCCTGATAATCTTTTCTCAATCTTCTCTACCACACCATCCCAAATAGTCTTTGCTTTGAATGACGCCCCCAAGGGAAAGTCCAAGATATTTCATAGGAAGAGAGGCAATTTTACAACCCAACAACTCTGCTAGAGAAGCAATATTACTCATCCCCCACCATCCCAAATAGTCTTTGCTTTGAATGACGCCCCCAAGGGAAAGTCCAAGATATTTCATAGGAAGAGAGGCAATTTTACAACCCAACAACTCTGCTAGAGAAGCAATATTACTCATCCCCCACCAGCACCAACTTGGACTTCCCCAAGTTCACCTTGAATCCCGAAACAGCTTCAAAGCACAACAAAACCGCCCTTAGAGCTTGAATTTGATCACTAAAAGCATCACAAAAAATGAGCGTATCATCCGCGAATAGTAAGTGGGAAATGGAACTGACACCATTACTATTGTTGCCCACCAAAAAACCAGCAAGAAATCCCTCCCTTACGGCAGCCTCCACCATGCGACTCAATGCCTCCATTACTATAACAAAAAGGAAGGGGGCAAACATGAGCACACTCTCAATCACTCTCACATTCTGTCTCCCTTTCTTTTTTTTTTCCCAAAACCGTATCCTAAAGCCCTAAACATTTTAAACATAATAGATTGCTGTACTTAACTCACTTTCTCCCTCATGATTAATAACGCAAGTATTTAACAGCCAGTGCCGCAATACCTCGCTCTTTTTCCCATTTTTGCCAACTTTCGAGCATTGGCTGGGCATTGATAACTCCTCAACAATGTCCTTAAATACGGCCTTCACTACTTTAAACCAGCCCACTCATCCTCAGCAGACAGGAAAACCCAGTCAGATTGCTCAGGGAAAGTCAATCCATTACATAAATGTGGTTTCATTATTCAGAATCACAACACATGTATGGTGGGTGGTGCTATTTGAAGTTAGTAGTTCTTACGGGGATGGACTGCGAAAACAATTTAAGGGGTAGGGGATTTTCTCTAACTTTATGTAGCAATCAGCCCTTGAAGGCAGCTTTTCTGGAATTGTTCAGGTTTCTTGCGTTCAAAAGGCCACAGTGGCAGATTACTAGTAGGTTTCCAATGATACTAGGCAATGGAATACCATGAATATCAAAATAGCGCATGATTGAGAAGTGCAGTTGAATTCTTCATTCTTTAATCTTCTGTACCCTCAGGTTGTGAGGTGGTGGTGTGGATAAGATCTTGTAGATCCCCTTAAAAAACAATTAGGAAGCTTAAGGTTAGAACTTTTTATCTACCCTGTATTTCCAGCAGGTTCTTTTCCTTCGATAGGCATTCGGAAAAACAAGGCTCTATTGAAGGAGACTTTCTTTGCATGGACAACGGCATTAGGGAATATCTTAACTATGGATAACCTGAGAAAAAGAAGCATCACAATGATAGAGCTATGGATTGACATCAACTGTCGCACAGCAAAGAGGCTAGAGCTATCTGGGCCTCAAATTTTCAATCTTTTGGCAGAGTGGTTTCATGCCGCAAAGGGTAGTAAAGTTGTCGGCTTGTTGGAGAAGTCAGAATGTAGGTCAATACAACAAGGAAGTTTGTTGGATGGTTTTTTAATATTTAATGTAATTTATTTGGAAGGAACACAACTTTCAGGACTTTTGAAGATTGTGAGAGGATGATGCTAGAGCTAAGAAGTAAGCACTGTAATACTAGGATCTCTACTCAGAAAATAGTTCTAACAACTCCAATTATTCATTATTGGTTTTCGTTTTCCATCTCCCTAATTAGATTCCCGTATAAATCCATGTACCTGGGTTGTGCCCCTTCATACTTCTATAAAATTGTCTTACACCTAAACAAAGAGTCACAGGTTTTATTCAGTCGCTTCACAAAGGCCAAAAGGCAGCAAACATATAGGCTATAACTTAGACCATATCACAGAGATAATAGGAATCTTATCTTATAAGGCACTCAAGATCAGAATCACATTTATATATGTTTGTACATATAATATTATTCAGAGACCATATGGTTAATCTACAATCACTTACCTTCTTCTTTTCACGTCTGATTATTCTCTCACATATAAGCCGTAACCTCTCTAGTTCAACCTGTACAAGGTCAAGGATTCAATCATGGCATTCAATTGCACAAACAAAGCAACACAAAAAAAGATATTCTGTAGTATTCATTTTAAAAACAGTAATAGAGAAAATAGAAAGTACTACCATGACTAGTGCATAATATATTCCAGCAATTGCATAGTAGCAAACCATGCTTATAAACGTAGATAAAGCTCTAAATCCATAATTTGAAAGAGGCATGGGACTACACCCCACAAGAAAATAAAAGGCAAGTAGGAAGCTGATTTATGACGGGTACCTATAACGAGGCAAGTTTCAATGGATTAAAATCAGAAGCTTCACACGCAATGAGATAAATCCTACAGAACTTCAATAATCACCTGGCAGAAATCATTTGGTAGGTCACCTGGCAGAATTTACTTCCCAGGTACCCAGGTATTTCCTTTCAAGTTTCAACCAAGGAGCAAAAAAAAAAATACTTCAGCTTTCCTAGAAAATATGAATTGTTGCTACAGAAAATTTCATTCGACAAGTAATTGTTAAGTTATTATTTTTCTTTTATAAGTAAGAAGATATTATTAACAGTAACATTCGGTATAGCCCAAGTCTACGGGTTGTATAAATAAGAAACAACTAATTTATAATTTAAAACCATGTTTTTAGATTTTAAAATTTATAATTTAAAACCGTAGGGGTTTGGGGGTTCAAAACTTGATGACCTTTAGAAAGGCTCTCCTAGGATGATTTGGTTTCCAAATGGCAGGAGGAAATTTTTGGTTTGATTTTCTATGAAGCTCTTTCCTCCCAAGATGCTTTCTTTGGTTGGACTGCATCCCTTGCGAAAAATCTTACCATAGAAAACTTGAGGAAGCGTGGTCTTATCAATATTGATTGGTGTTAATTACGTAAGAAAAATGGGGAAACTGTGGATTGTCTATTGTTACATTGTGAGGTGACCAAGTCTTTGTGGGATGATGTCTTCAATTGAACCTAGGGCTGTAAAAATAAACTGGTCAGACCGACCGAACCGGTGGGTTCGATCCAGTTCGTAACAGGTCCGGTTCCCGTTTCTAAAAAAAACCGGTTGGAAACCGGTCTGATACCAATTTTCACATTTTGAATATTGGTTCAAACTGAATTGGACCGGTTTCTATATATCTATTTTTATTTTTATATTATATATAAAATATTTTTTATATAATTTTTTTATATTATATTATAGATATTATATGCTAAATTGCTAATTAATATAAAGAAATTTTAATCTTAAACATGAAATTTTGATAGATATATATATATATATATATATCAAGGATAAATACATTTTTGGCATAATAAATTATAATATATATGTTTTTTTTTTAAATACATTTTTACACACTTGATCATATATATTCATATAAAAGTCTAGAACTTATATCGAATATAGTTAAATTCAATATTATACTATTATGTGTTAATTATTATAAAATAATATATTTATACTATAATATAAATAGACTAACAGTTTAGTATATGTACACATCATATTATTAATAATGTAGATAATCTGAAAAACTGGAAAACCGAACCGGACCGAAACCAGAAGTTCCGGTTTCAATGGTGAATTGGTCCGGTATCGGTTCTTAAATTTTTAAAACTGGTGTTTACTAGTTCAGTTCTAAAAAATGTCTAAAACCGGACCGAACCAGACTGTTTACACCCTTAATTGGACCGGCGTAACATGGGTGATGCCTGGTAGGACTGTGGATATTTTTAGGTGTTGGAAAGGTCTTCGAGGTAATGATCATATTGTTGTTGTTTGGAAAATGATTTCTGTGATACCTCATATGATTTACTTATAAAAAGAAGTAATACCCCATATAATGGATGTGTAAGGGTAGGTGGTGTATGAGATCCCACATTACTTGAAAAATAGAAGTTCTTGCTCTTTATAAAGTTCCAATGAGGCTCCAATTGTATCATCGACTAATTCTTTTGAAATATATGCCATGTGGTTTGGGTCTTCCATTGGGACGTTACAAATAGAGTCTATCCCAACCAGAAATGTGGGGCTTGAGTTGTGCCACCTATGATAGACTGGCCTGACGAGGATGTCGGGAATTTAAAAGGGGGGGGGGGGGGGGGGGGGATTGTTATACCACTGAAGCCTCCTGCATCCTCGCAATCTTGTATACTTCTAGAAAAGCTTCCTTGAGCACTCTCTCTTACATCTCCTCCATGGGATATTTAATTAGTGCATTTTTATGTGATTTAGATCTTTTCATATTTATGTGATTTGGATCAAGTATAGAGATAGGCTATTAGGGCAAAAGTTATACGTAGTTGGGGTCACAGATTAATGAGGAGATAAAAGGCTCACATGGGTAAGGCTTGGGGAAAAAAATTTCGAGTTGGTGGCAAATTTTATTAGGTTGTGTGTCAAGTGCATTCTTGGCAATGATATCAATTTTCATTTTTAGCAACGACTTCACTTCAAAATATTTTTTTCCATGTTTATTTCTAATACTCTTCCACAAGATTACCTTGCACATTCTAATTTCTGCAAAAACGCCATTGACCCTTCCCCAATCTTCACCCTCACCATGCTCCTCTACAGACTCAACACATAATCTATTCTCTATTGCCTATCTCCAAAGCCATTTGCACAGAAGATTTCTAATTCCCATATGTTCCAAATGATGATGAGAACAAAGCTTTTTTTTTTTTTTTTTTTTTTTTTTTTTTTTTTTTTTTTAATATATAGGTAATAAAGATTTTTATTAAATAACACAAGGCGTAGCCCAAGTATACAGTACGTATACAGGAGAAACACTTAGAAAAAGATAAGGAAATCATGAATACTCAACCCATTAAAATCTATAGCTCTTCCATCGTCCAGTCAGTATCCTCAAAATTTCTATAATTTTTTTCTTTCCAAGTACACCACACTAGACAAATCGAGATCGTCTTCCACACTGTTTCAATTTATGGGTCTTAGAAAAAGATATAAGAAAATTATGAATACTCAACCCATTAAAATCTATAGCTCTTCTATCGTCCAGTCACTATCCTCAAAATTTCTATCATTTTTTTTCTTTCCAAGTACAGTAGTACACCACATAGACAAATCGAGACCATCTTCCACGCTGTTTCAATTTATGGCCTGCTATATAACCCTCTCCAGTTAGCAAATAGGTCTAATATTCTTCTAGGCACAACCCAAGCCAACCCAACTCTTTAAAAAAAAAACCTTTCCACAAGGCTATAGATCCCACTCTTTCTGCACATACAACACCAATCAGCCACAATAACATAAAGTTTCCTTATCCATGTCGAGGATCTACCCTAAGGAGTCTTTCCAAGAAAAAGTTTATATCATGAGGTATAAGGAACTTATAGGAAGATTCAGATAATAAACTTCCTCTTCTTGGAAGGGATCCAGCGGGGGCAGCGGGGGGCAGGCTGACCCCAACGGGGCCCCCACCCCCCGCTCTACTCCGCTATATATAATTTTTTTTTAAATATTTCTATAAATAAATATATCGTATATAGATATATACAATTTGTTGAAAACTTGAAGTTGCGTTCAAGTTAAGTTAAGTCTCACATTGCTGAAGTCTGACTATTGTATTGCCTTAGCCTCCTATATAAAGGTTGGCCTAGGAGGCCAAGGCAGTCCAAAATACAACTCTAATGAGTTCAAATTCTTTTTGTATTTATAAATTTTGATTTATAATTTAAATTATATTATAATTTGGGTCCAAAAAAGTATTTTTGGACCCAAAAATAGTTTTTAGACCCAATGGGTCATGGGTAAGTATTGGCCTGGACAGGGGGAGGGGCGGATTAGATTTTCAACCCCACCCCCCAGCAGCGGGGTGGGGTTGAAAACCCTTCCCCTGCATGGTGCGGGGAAGGGTCCACCCCACCCCGCACCATGAGGGTATCACCCCTACTTATTGGAATGCAATGTATGAAAAAGAATAACTGAGTTGATAATATATTAAATTCACCACATACCTCACTCTAGAAAAACTTTCGCTGCAATTTCTTACAACCAATATTCCATATCAACAGACATGGAAACTTAAAAAGAAATACAAAAGGCAGACTAGTCACTAGAGTACTTTGAATAAAGATGACCAAAAGGGGTGAAGCTAAAGCATACAAGCAGCACACAAAGAAAATCACGTCAAAGAAATCAAGTTTCTTAGACCTTAAAAAGTTCAAAACTAACAAGAAATATTCCTTAAGAGCACAGGAAGATTGTGCTTTAGGAAAACTTAATGGTTACTAAATATCACAACAAAATGTGATGTCTTCCAACCACAACAGCACAGGTTTTAGGAGTTGGAATAGGATCGTATTCCTCCAGAATGCGAATAACAAAAATATGCCCCCAGTTAAAGGGCCAACAAACCGTTAGGGGTTGACTCAAGTGGTAAAGACCTTGGACTTGGGGTATGCTCCACCCAGGTCTAAGGTTCAAATCCCCTTGGATGCAAAAAATTTCTAGGGGCCATCGGACAAGGGGGTTTTCCCTTTGAATTACCCGAGGTGCACTTGCGGGAAACTCCTTGCCGAGGGCCTATACACCCCCGGGATTAGCCGGGACGCTGTTCCTGGACACCCGGTGCCAATCAAAAAAAGGGCCAACACATAAATGTCGACAAACATGTATGAAATCAAATCAAGTACCTACCTTTCATTTAAAATAGCTTCAAGTTCAAGATAGTCATTTCTACCCCCTCTATCAGAAAAATATATCAAGGTGAACAACACCCACTCGAATGGATCCTTAATTTAACTATAACAAATAGACCAGAATATGGCCAGATAACAATGCAGCAACCAAAAGCAGAAGAAAACCCTTACCCTAATTTGCTTGATTCTTTTGAACTCCTCAATTCCATGTTCGTGGGTCTCGACCTGCAGAGCACAGATTAATTATTCAGGGCATGACAAATCATAAAGTCCCAAAATGCCCAAGTTACACAGAAAATACTAGACCTTTGCCCTCTGCTCCAAGCTATGCTTTTCACAGTAAGCCTTGCGCTGCAACTTGCCACCAAAATTCTTTACATTCATGTAGAGGCCAGCACTTCTGGCACACGAAGGATGAAAGGTGATCTGACAGTGGCTATAGTGACACTGCAGACAAATTACAGTTGCACAATCATCGATGATCTTACTTGCAAAGAACCCCTTTTGGTCCAATACATAAGATAACAAAAAAAGGTTTGGGCCTTACCTTTATGCAGACCCCATGTTTACGACGACAGATATGGCAAAGGTCGACCTCCTTCAAAATCGTCTCCTGCATTTGATCACATGAAATGGTGCTTATACCTCAACTTGAACAAATATTAAAGACAAAGCGCAATTCCCAAAAGAATAGAAACATATTTAGAAACAAACAAGCAAATTAGGAATCTAAATTATTAAGATTTTGATCACTTCACAACTTAGCATATACACGTACCATTCCTTCAACAGGATTCACTTGTCCCCTTCTGAATGTTGATTCAAAGACCCACTAAAATATGAAAATTAATTAAAATTAACTCAACTTTGGTGAAGAAAAGAGGGCAGAAAAGCAGAAGCCAAAATTCAAGTAGGCAAAATGATGAGACTTTACCTCAGCACAGAAGGCATGGACCCATGCACCATTTGAAGACTTTCTAAAAGCACCGGTAGTGCCACGACATAGGTCACATTCCACAACAAAAAAGTGCTTCTCCCAGACATTGACAGTTGGAGCTCCAGAACTTCTAGATGATAATAAGTCTTCACATAATTCACAGTACCATGGACCCGTGGATTCTTTAACGCTACGATAGCAACTTAAGTGAACTGCAACCTGTGAGAAAAATACATCCTTAAAGCTCAAGCAGAGCGAACATTGACTTTTTCAAGGAGTAATTTATGGCTACAGCTAGAAAACCTTGCAACTTGAACAGACTAAGATGGGGTTTAATAATGTCTCAGACCGACGGCAGACATCACATGATCTAGGATGTTCCTTGGAAAGATCTGATGTCGAATTAACAAAATCAGAATGTCTTTCTAATGAAATCCTTGGTGCAGCCACTCTTGAAAGCGTCTCTTTCCGTGGCATTAACTGGGAGCTGATGCCGGCCCTCCCATTAGAGGTATTCAAATTCTGAAAATAAGAGCAAGTATGAATATTTTTCTGTCATAAAAGAAAGGAGAGGGGGTAGTACGGAGATGCAAAGATTACTTATCAAAAAAAATATTTGCTTGTCATGTGACTGAAAGAAATGTCGGAAAAAAAAAAAAAACTAATAACCTCCTGTTGAGCCGGGTCATCAAAAGCATCTTTCCTAAACGATGAAATCCTAGAGGATGCAGCAGCAGCAGCAGTTGCAGCAGCCAACACAGCCTGTGCTTCTTTATGCTTTCTCTCTTTCCTACCCTGCTTTTTTGCCTCTCTAAGCTCACCAAGATACTGGTTAACAAGCACAGATTCCCAACTTTGCCACCGTGCCACATCAATCTCCTGTGGTAAACTCCTCGCAACATTACAAATTAAATTATCTGCAAAGAGACAATGCAGGTCATATATCACAGTGGTAGATCATAATTAAATAATTCCCCCTATGCTGAATAACAAAAGGAATAAATTAAAGGTAAAAAGTGTTCCAAAAGATGAAGAGAACAAGGAAGAGACCGGTAAACTGCTTTCTCGCAATTGCATTGCCAAGTAACCTATGCTGAAAATAAATAATTTCTCCTTCCACTTCATCTTCTGGAGATAAGTCTAAAGCTCCCATTTTCCTAGCCTTAATCAACTGCTCTAAATTTAGTCCATAAGATTTGCAAATCATGTCGTTGCACTTTGAATGTTGACTTTGGTGATTACAGCAAACACTAGCATTGGAAGAAGCCTCCAACCGAGAGATTTCTCTCTCCCTCGAACCTGCCAAGAGAAGCATCTGTTAGAACAGACCAAATACAGATTTAGATCCCCTAGAGTTCTGCCCGAACTCTAGGGCCTAGAGTGGAAGAGAGAGAGATGCATAAAGTTGGTCTCACATCATTTATTGACCATTTACTGTTGCCAAAAAGATTCACTCCGGCAGCCATAAATGTTGTGGGACCCACATTATGAGTCTATCTCTCTCCTACTCTAGGCCCTAAAGTTCAGGTAAGAACTCTGGGGGACTAAATCCACCAAAAACCATGAATAAAAGAAAAGGCATTACCTTCAAATTTGCTTATCGGGTTCTTCAAAAGCATCCCCAATTCCATCTGCAACAATTTCTTGCGAATGTATGGATGGATATAAAAACTTGACACTGATTCTGTTTTCCTACATTACATGGATTGAAAAGGAAATCGCACGTCACTTGGAATCACAAAATTTTATCAACAGAGAAAAAAAAGTAACGTGCCAGAAGTTTCAAACAATGACCATAAAATAAAAACTTTTAAATTCGACAAATGAAAAGGTCACTTTGCAAAGCTTACATGATATCAGAGGCTACTGAATTTGCTGTGGAGCAAACTGGATTTCCCTGGCCTCCATTCACCAAAGCATTCTGCTCAGGAATTGCAACTTGCTCCAAATGAACACTCTCAGGAAGGCTACAATTTGAGGGTCTAGCTAATTTTCCTGTCCAACAAATGCTATTTGTATCAAAGGATACAGCGAGAAATGCATTGTAAGATCCAGAAGCACCCAAGGTAACACCAACAAATATAATGGATAGACAAGAGAAAAACTGCTAAAAATTGAATTGAGGAAAAAGAAGAATCTTATATGAAAGCAGCCAGAAGGGGCTCAGAATCAAAGCTTCGACTTAGTCTTGTGAAAGCTCAAAGCCCCATAATGTCCAGCCAGTTTTTTCTAACGAACACTCAATTGACAACAGCAGAGCACTGATGTAATTTGCACTTCACATTTTCCAACCATACCTCTCTTTACAGCACACCAGCTTCTCCACCAAATCATACCAGACTAACATGCAGCACCAGTCTAGTACTACAAACTGAGATTTTCTAGCATCAAGACCTTTCATAACCCCCTATAGTTCTCTCTATGCTCTTCAAAAGAATTATCTTAAACATTTGTCATTATCGCCATCATAGAAATCTGCAATCATCACCATCTTCCTCCCCCATCATACCATAACTAGCACATCTTAATATGCACAAGGTTGTTCAGATTCCATCATAGTGCAAACTGACAATGATGCTGACAAATGTAGAATATGCTACCTAAACAACCATCAAGCAGTGATCACTTGATATTCCCCTCTATGTTGGCAATTTGCAATGGATAATTCCACTGACAGCCGAGCTTTAAGATTCTAGCATGTAACAACAATCATGA
The DNA here is from genome assembly GCF_004785595.1 of Juglans microcarpa x Juglans regia. Taxonomy (NCBI): domain Eukaryota; kingdom Viridiplantae; phylum Streptophyta; class Magnoliopsida; order Fagales; family Juglandaceae; genus Juglans; species Juglans microcarpa x Juglans regia. Next base: position 4,085,931 of record NC_054599.1, read on the forward strand.
TTTTAGCATCCATCGATACAATGAAAGACCCAATGCTAGATATTTCAGTAGCCGTGACACCATGTCAATATGAGCAAGTAAGAACTACATTTCAATCCCACTGTCAACTGAGAGGTTAAATTCGCCTTATAACAAACCACCTACAAAAGCTCATAGCACTTTCTACAACGTTGATCAGCCCTAGTGGTGCAGGTCTACCTTGTGAACTGAGACATCAGATTTTATGGAGGCCTGCTGCGAAGAGGATGAAAACAAACCAGCTGTGCTATTCTGAATACATTTAAATTTGCTTTAGACCTCAATCTTGAATTAGCTTCCCCACAAATTCACAATGAAAAAGAGGTGCACTCCAAAGCCGAAAATTATTTCATACCATTAAACCAGAAATAAATTTGACCAAAATGATAAAAAAATGTGAAGAGGAAATAGCAAAAACTCTGAACCATTACTTATCAGCAATAAATATTTCAGCCGCTATTGCTGTCATCAAGTTGATGTTGCTTGGGTTATGCCTATGAGGGTGGTGGATTTGTTGGGTTGTTGGAGAAAGATGCAAGTCTGTCATCAAGTGACAGCAGTGTGGAAGATGATTCCGTTGTGCATCATGTGGTGTATTTGGACGGAAAAGAATGCTTGCTGCTTTGAAGATAAGGAACGCACAATGGCAAAGCTAAAGAATTTTTTTCTCCATAGTCTGATGCTTCGGTTTTCCGCTATTGTATTGCATGGGGACAATGTTCATGATTTCTTGTCTTTAATTTATCGCTCTTAGAATGTATTTAGGTGTTCTTCTGTATACTTTCTGTATACATGGGTTATGCCTATTTCATTCATATCTATAATATTTATCTCTTACTTATCAAAAAAAATATATATATATATATATTTTCAGCCACTATTGCTAAGAAACTTGGGGAATCCATTGGCCACCTTCTACTTCATTGCACAGTTCTGGAACACAATTTTCAGTCTTATGGGGATAGATCAGGACATGCCTCGCCTAGTGGTGGATCTCTTCGAGTGTTGGAAAGGGTAGTTTCAAAGTCATCAGCGTACATTATTCTGGAAAATGATTCCATCTTCTTAATTATAGTGTATTTGAAGATAAATGAATGAGTGCAGCTTTTAAGACTGAGAAGTTAGTGGCGGACCTTAAGTCTACCTTTTCAAACACCCTTACCATTGGATAGTTGCTCATAGATTCTTTTTCTGGTTTCCAGAACATTCTTGGATCTTTTTTTGTTTTCAATTTAAATATATCATGTATACTCCATGTGTACTCGGATAACACCCTTGGCTATAATCCCTTTGCTTTTAATAACATTTTATCTTAATTATCAAAAAATGTATAAAACTTTGAAAATTTAACTTTTTAGAGTTCCAATAAATATCAAACTAGACTGAATTCACAGAAACAACAGCCACAATCAAACAAATCGAGGAGAAAAATTAAAAGGCTAACGCCGCACAAATAAGTAACCAAGAACATGAACACCGCAAACCTTCAGACTTGGGTGAATGCTTCAGCAAGGAATCATCAATCCCATCAGGCTCATCGGAGTTCTGCACAGACAAAAAAGATAAAACTGTAAGAAAATTTTTATGAGCTAATTGTAAAAGCTCTAGGAAATCGAACTGTGTAAATAGAACACCAGAAAACTTCAGTAACTAGTTAAAGATTTGACAAAGCATAGACAGAGATCACATAACTTCAACATTGGACAGCCTTTTCTATCGAGAAACAAAATTTTATTGATAATAAGAATAGGCAAATGCCCCAAGTACACAGGACATATACCAGCCTATTTATGCCACTGTCAGAAGGGCAACTGCATGACATTGTTCTCACTGCTCACATTCCTAATTTCAACTAATTTCTAGGAAGAAAATCATGATATAACAGAGAATCAAGTACCAGTGACAGCATGCTTTTAAGATGCAAAACTGAGAAGTATAACCATCTCCCACAACAGAAATGGGGGGAGGATGGACATTACGAGAACAGGCTTCCAAGGTAAACCAATTAGCTAGGTGGTTCACACCAGCATACACGTCACAGCTGAAACTGAAATGATAATTTCAAAGGTTTTCTTTTACTTTGGGAAGGGGGGGATGGCTAAAAACACAAGCACCCACAAGAATATTTGACATCAATAGAAGCAAAATCACAACCCCTAGGATAGCAAGGAAAAATGAGCTTTCAAGAAGTGCATAGAGAGACAGTAAGTGTTGATGTAATGGCTTTTATTGTAGCTCCACGCTTAGGAGTTCTAGATGCAATGTTAGCAAATTATACTCTCCATTTCCTCATCTCTGAATGACTTTTTCACTCCTCTAACCCCAAAATCCCCCTATGCTCGAAACCATAAATCATTCTACAGATCTCTTCAGCAGCCTCAAACTTGAATTTTTTTTCCCTTTGTTTGCCCCTCTAAACCCCACCCATTCTCTTAAACTTCGAAACCCCAAAATTCCATAGCAAGTACCCACCTTTATTTTCCATTTCAAAACCTTAACCCTAGCTCTCCCTAAACACTAGAATAAGTTGTTCCCATTTCCTTTCAAGAACAAAACCCATTATCTATATTCTCACAACCAAATCAATCTACCAAGCTTTTATACCAAAAAACACTTTTTTTTCACAAAATCTTGGCCCCCCAAATCTATAAGGACACCATCCAAAAGCGCCTTTCTTATTACTGATCTACATCGGATTTGTAATCAGAGTGTTTTGCCCTACACCAATCGGATGCTGTGATCTTAGGAGTATAAATGGATCTCACTATGACTGACCAATTCCTTAAAATGAAAGAATTAGAACAAAAAACCTTTTCCTATCCGACCTCCAAAACCACCACTACACCCCAACCTCTTTCGTAGTCAAAGTGCCTATGGTACTGGTTCATATTTAGTTACTTGAAGCTCATGTAGAGAATAGCTAAACTTTGATTCCTTGGCCACTCAGAAACTATGGTGCTGCAACATCAAATGATACATTTAATCCTAGCGAATTCACCAAATTAAGTCATGTACACATGCAAATGAAAGGACCCAAATCTAAACAACACCATCACTTTCAGAATTTAAAGCGGGTAGGAGATCAAATTGTGCTCAATTTTTTTTTTTAAACGAGTTCGAATGGTGCTCGATTTCCACTTGAACTATTTAGTGTGGAGGAATTCTAGAGGATGGGAAGGAAGATTTTATGTGAAGGTACCTGACGATAAAGAGCTTGAAGAAACCAACTTTCCAGAAGCAAAACAAATTCTATACCTACAATATCCATAACAAAACGACATCAAAACTAAAAATGTGGTAATTGAATAAGGATTTTATCAGGATGAAAAGAATGGTGGGAATTTTCAGTTGAAATAACAGAAAAAGGAGGGCACCCCAAACAGCAGCGTACCATAAAACAAAAAAACTGGAGGAGATCACAACCCGATAGAAAACTAGTATTAATATTTATTCCTCATTTCTCCCCCAACAATTCCCATTTACAGCTTATAAATGCACCTCTAACAGAAGAACACAACAGCGATAGAACATGAGAACCTTACAAACAAAGGAAGGAAAAATGCGTAGGCAAATTAGAAGACATCTAGGTAATAACTACATGAAGAAAAAAAGTTCAAGCAGTATTGAACACAGGTAACCAACTGGTCGAAAAAACATTGGGATTGAAGTTAAAGTTATTAGCAAGCCTGCAATTCCAACAAGCAGGAACCCAAGCCAAGCTTCTACCAAAGGACAAAACCAGCATGCATAGTTATATGCATAAGCCAAAACCAATAATTTAGTTTTCTCTTGTCCAATAAACAAAACACAACTTCTGAAACCAATCCAGCTCCAAACTTACAAAACTCCGAATAGTATAAACTTATTACCTTTTCATTAGCATTGTGAACTGATGATTTACTTGAGTAATCTGGTTCTCCATTGTCACTCAAAATCCCATCACTTTTGGTTCTTCTATGTGGGGGTACTGACTTAACAGCAACGGGACTGGGAATATCAGACTCTGATACTGCTATAGCATCTGATCCATCATTTGTCCCAACTTCATCCTCACATGAAATTACTGAATTTCTTGTCACTTTTATATTTTTCAGTAAGGCACTTATATAAGCATGATTTCTAAGCCATTTGAGTATTTTGCATCGTAAGTCAGGGGCCATGCCATCATCCTACAGGAAGAAAGTGAAAACATTACATAAAAGAAAGATAAAAACTTTCAGAAACTAATCACCAACGAAAAAGTTAATTAGTTAGCTTATTACAGCCAGTGTTGCTGTTAATGAATCAGGCAAAATGCCAATCTCCAATGCCACATCTTGCACGTTGACTTTCCCTCGATCAATCAACTGCAAAATTAAAAAATACATCACGACTTACCATGAGTCCAAGCTAAAGTAAATAGTTGAGATTATACATTTGAACCTCCCCCCCCCCAAAAAAAAAAAAAAAAATCCACACAAGCACCTTCTTCAAAATCAGTGCAACATTTAGTGTGTTAACATCCTCATTTCTCCTCTCTAGTGACCCCACATTAATGAGTTCCTGTCTATCACCACATTCCGACAAAACTCTGGCATTTAATCTGTAATTGGAACAACCCATCTCTTGTAATTCACTATCAGTCGACTTATCAGAAATAGTATCAGAAGTTCCCATATGGACTGCATGGTCATCTCCATTTTTGCAATCAATCTTTAACAGGTGCGACTTGTTCTTAGAGACTTCCACTGGAAGATGGTTAGCAACATTGGAGTCACTACCAACAGCCACAGAGGGATCGCCTGCATGTGAACTATTGCTACTATCTTCTACATCTGAGTGCTTCGAGCAAAAAGCCCGTAACTCAACCTGCAGAAGTATCCACAGTACATAGGTATTTATAGTCAGAAAGCCTTACCATATCCTAAAGCCAGCTTTTAAAGATTTTTCTTTTAAAAAAGAAAAGGGGAGGGGGGGGGGGGGAGAGAGAGAGAGAGAGAGAGAGAGAGAGAGAGAAGAAATAAAATTAACCCAAAACAAATTTAGTAGGGGTATTTTAGTAACAACTATAAGATGAAATTTATAATCTGGGAAGCAAATTGATATGGCTTACATGATCACATCCATATTTTCCCCAGACCTCCATTCTCAAGCTCCCCTCCCTCGCACATATAGGATGAAAGGAAGTTCTGCAAGCTCCTGAACATTTAACAAGAAAAACCAACAAACTATTACCAAAGGATGATGATAAAAACTGTAAACTTTACAGCACCAACAATTCAAGACAACTGATTTTCCAGCACTAAGGCGACAAGCTTGGAAGTAACACAAGAGACGAAATAATAACATCTCGTATAAATTTTTTTTTTAAAAATGCTCGCCTCACTTAAAACAATACTCTTAAGTGAATTTTAGGAATTTCTACAGTATTTCATTTGCTGTTGTTTATAAAAAATAAAAATAAAAAATCGATACAGCAAAGATTTACAGGGTTCAAGCACCAAATGCTAAGTTTTTGCGCTAATGAACATCTGATGCTTGGTCCTTTAGCATATAATAAAATCTTTCACTTGCAATGTATTAAACATGCCACTGCTGTGAAAATATTTTTGCAAGTAATTGCTGTGAATTTTTAGTATACATGTGTTTATACTCTAGGCTATTAGGTTTTCACCAAGACAGTATAGTCTGTGTTTATGTCCTTGGAAAAGAAAAAGAAAGCCAAGTATTGTTCAATGTTAATGTTAAATAGACCAGAAAACAAAGATAGTATAGCTGTGTTTATGTCCTTGGAAAAGAAAAAGAAAGCTAAGTATTGTTCAATGTTGATGTTAATTAGACCAGAATTCCGTGGATGCAGGGGTTTTAATTGATATTAAGGTTATCGTCTATGGGGATTTAGGACTTGCTCAACTGCTCCTGATGGAACTATGGAGCTTGTGACAAGGTATACTTTTGCAAGTCTTCTGTTTGTTATTTACTTCTTGAAGGCTTAATTCTTTTAACTCTTTCAGTGGTGGTGGTTTTTGGAACTGTTGTTTTATTCTAACACCCTGAATTGTGATATAGCATAGCAAGGTGGTGAATAGGATCTCACATTGCTTGGGAAGAAGTGAAAGCCCTTTATTAGCATGATTCCAAGGGGCTCCAATTGAGCAACTGGTTGAAACTTGAAATCTTTTTTATAAGTAGGATAAGTTTTTATTGAAACAAGCAAAGAGGCATTGCCCAAGTGCACAGGCAGTGGTTGAAACTTGATGTCTTTCAAATCCGGAAAAATCAAGAAGTAGCATAACCACAGCAGCTCGGGAAAGACTTTTGCCTCAGCCCAAGCATTTAACCACCATGCAGGCTCAACACATATCCCTGCTAAAGACACGTACAAGCCAAAAACATAAATCTAGGTCACTATATGCATAAATTTTACAGAACTAATGGGTTCCAATCTTAAGATCTAATCTCTGGATGTTAGTAACACATAATATCAAGGGCTGCTTCCTTCTTTAGAAGATTCCAATGCATATATTCTTCTAGTTACATGTAAAACCTAAATGCTATAATGTGCAAGAGCAGCAGTTAGAGCAAACCACTTGCCCCATGTTAAAAGGATTAAACTCTAGATTCTATTTTGTTCATATGCCCCATTTTCCAATCTCTTATCTTTGAATCTGACACTAATATAGAAGTAGGCCCCTCTGAGCTTTTTAATGAGATTACTTTGATCTTGTTATGTATGTATGTGCAAGCATATTTTGGACTGTATAAAACTGTTAGATCTTAAGATTGGAACCCACTTTGAACCCCCATGGATAGGCTCAAGTGGTAAAGGTCTTGGTCTTGGTGGCATGCTCCCTCCAGGTCTAAGGTTTGAATCCTCTTGGATGCAAACAATTTCTAAGGGCCATTAGATTGGGGGAACTTCCACTTGAATTACCCAATGTGCACTTGCGAGAAACTCCTTGCCGAGGGCCTATGTACCTCCGAGATTAGTAGGGAATTTGTTCTCGGGCACCCGGTGCTAATAAAAAAATATGGGGCAAAATCATAAATATATATATATTGCATGCTACGGTTCCCATCTAATACTAAGCACTGCAGACTTGTAAGAAATCAGCACACACTTCCACCCATATTTGAAATATTGCATTGAACATGAGCAAATAATTGATCAATTTAACAAACAAAAAAATAAAAGGCCAACATTCCATTTATAAAATGGCTCACACATCCTCGATGAAAACTTGCAACTATTTCACTTAGAATAGCAAGCCTACGAGAGTGACTTATAATATAGAAGATAAATTGCACCAAAATAAAATGGGTTCCGAACATGAATACGTGATGAGCTTGTAGACTATTCCAACAAGACTAATAGGCCGCAAACCCTTGATTTCCACATCCCCTGCTTTCTTGGAGATGAGGGCTATAAAGTGGCATTCAAACTTTTTTCGAACTTTAACAACCTCCCAGCACTACTAATAAAAGGCCAAAGAAAATCCATCTGGACCTTGAGCCTTTGTTGTCATTCCATTTCAATCAAACTCTCATTCCAACCACTCGGCCTCCTCCAAGCCTATAAAGTCAAAAGTAAGACCACCCCCTTTGGGCATCCAACTCCATTGTTCGAAATTAAGGTGACTATTGAAACCTTCAATATGCTATCTAATCTCAGTAAGGTCAATAAGGACCAAACGATTGTCATCAAAGGTATCAATGGTGTAATTTCTCTTATTCAAGTTGACCACTCAATGGAACAATCTGGTGATTTTATCTCCATCGTGCAACCACAAAGACCTTGATTTCAATCTCCAACTCACCTCTTCCATTAGTGTGACCCTCTCCATTTCATTAATGATCTCACTCTTTCTTAACTCTTTCGCTACTAATTTCATCAATAAAATTGGTAGGGGCCTGTGCACCACTAGGATTAATCGAGACATTGTTTTCGAACACTACAATGGATACTTGGTGTTGACAAAATATGGTGGACGATGAAGTGGTTTTATTCTCATTCCAGAAGGAATAGAAGGGAGGGGATGGAAGAGCTTTCTTGATGCTATTAGTGAACCTCTATTTTCGGTAGAGGAAATAGGGTGTCCTCTTTGCATGTTGATAGGGGGTACGCTCAAGCCACCCCTGGATCAATGGGACATTTATCAGTGCAAGGGAGGTCGTATAAGGAGGCTTTGGTAAATCTGAAAACGATCTCAATGTCTCATACACAGAGCCAAGAGTGGTATATCCGATTGGAGAGAATGTTCCAGTGGTAACAAATCAGGGGTGTAGAAAAAATTGGACTGGACCAGCGCCCAACCTGACCAACTCAGGCTTGGCAGGCCAAAAACCGAGATCCTTATGAAATAGGTTTAGGCTCGGTTCTCGTCACCATGCATCGATGGTTACCATTCCTCTTCCTAGGGTGTCACATATTTGTTCGTCGGTGGTAGTCGGTCCCCTCATCGGCATCCCTCCGATGATAATACCACCAAAAAGTGAGAATAAGGGCGTTTTACAAAACAGGTTCAGCTCCGGGTTCTCTCCTCACGAAGACAATTGCTCTGCCCCCCACCAAGATGTCATAGACTTGTTGGCCAGTAGTCAACGTTTACTCTACCGCCGCCTCTCCAATGGTAGTATCGCTAACTAGCAAGAATGTGGGTGTCTATGAAATTGGTTCAGACTCGGTTTGTATCCTTTCCACGTCGACGACTGCATTGCCCCCCTTTAGGGTTTATAAATAGGGGTAATACCCACCTTATACGGGTGGGTAGCAACCCTCTTCACCCCCCGCCTAGGCAGGGAGCACTTTTTGGCAACTACACCCGGCCCTGCATCAACCCCGTCCAGCCCGCATCCGTCAAATAGACAAGAAAATTTGCTAAGTGTCTTGTCTTCCATAAAAGAGACCAGTGATCAGACTTAACAATAGCTAGAGGCCCATAACTTTAAGATACTATTACTGTACTTTTGCCTCGAGTAGAAAAGAAATCTAGCAATTTATTAAGGTTGGATTTGGAACCATTAGTAAAAAGAAGCACGTGATCAATCTTTCCTTCAAAAATAGTTTTAATTAATTAACCATGGCTAACTGGCAACCCTTCAATAAGTGGAATCACATATAAAGTTAGCTAGCTCAATCTACAATAGTACTCAAATCTAATGAAAATAGGGGGGCATATGGAGTGGGATCATGGAAAAATATCCAGAAACGTTGGGTGTCCTTCTCTAGACACACAAAACTGAGGATGGGGGATGATAACAAAATTAGTTTTTGGCATGACGTTTGGATTGGAGATACAGCTCTTAAGGATGCTTATCTTTCTATTTTCATAATTGCACGGGAATAGGCTGCTTTGCTGTTAAATATATATACATACATATATAATTGACAGGGATAAAAACTTTTTTTGACGTAAAATAAGGATAAGGACAATCAAAAGATTCAGATGAAAATGTTTTCTAGTAGAACTTTTGATTTTCCGATGTTTGGTTGGCACCATGAACATGATGCAGAAAATAATTTTCAGTATTTGGTTGCATTGAAAATCATGACAGATATTTTCTGATTTTCATATATTATAATTTTGATTTATCGTATTAATATACTTTAGAAATATAGAAAATAAAAAAATAAAAAAATTAAGATCATTCACACTCACAAATTTTTGCTATAATTAATAACCCCATAAAGTATTGAGTTTTTTACAGATAAAATAATCCATTAAGTTTTTCATCTATCACTGTTAACGTAAAATACATACCCAATCATAAACCACCACATGTTAATTCATTTATTTTTAAATAATTTAATTAAATATTTCCTGAGAAATAAGAAATATTTTTTTTTATAAGTAAGAAATTTATTAAAAAATCACGTAATTTGGCATAGCCCAAGTACACAGGAAGTATACAAGAGAAAACAAACTAAAGCAGAAAAACAGCACAAAAGTCATTGGAAGTAAATCCATCCATTACAATAACCGAAGCCCAAAGCAACAAAGATCATTCCATCCACCGAGCGTTCTCTATTGTCGAAACAGCGATCATTCCTCATTCCAAATACACCACATAAGACAAAGGAATCATCTTTGAAACAGCCACTATTTGATAATTTCCTTGAATTCTTCTCCAACAGGCCAAAAGGTTCCCCCACACTCTTAGGCATCACCAAAGAAATGCCAAGCTTGACAATGACCTCATCCCACAAAGCCCTCGACACATCACAGTGAAGAAAAAGGTGATCCCCTAATTCTCCACACCTTTTTTTATAAGTAAGATGAAAATTTTATTGATATGAATGAAGTAGGCCAAGATCATGTACATAGGAAGTATACAAAAGAACACTTAAATACATTCTAGGAGCCAAAAAGAACAGAAAAGAAAATCATGAACACTAATCTGTTAAGCAAAATGGCTGAAAACCAGGGCAATAAAGTGTGTACAAAAAATTTCTAAAGTTCCTCCATTGTACACTCCCCATCTTTTCCATCCAAATACACCACATAATGCACAAAGGAATCATCCTCCACACTGCTGCCACTTGGGGACAGCCTTGAATCTCCTTCTAACAAGCTACTAAGTCCATCACCCTTAACGGCATAACCCAAGCCACACCAATTCTTCTAAAGATCTCATCCCACAACACTCTTGTCACCTCGCAATGCAGTAATAAGTCATCCACTGATTCTCCATTCGTCTTGCACAAACAACACCAATCCATAACAAGGAGATCCCACTTCCTCAAATTGTTTGTGGGCAAAATATTCCCAAGAGAGGTGGTCTATATGAAAAAAGCTACTTTGGAAGGCACATGGGACCTCCAAATACCCTTCCACAGGAAAGGAACATTTTTTTTTGCCAACATCTTGTAGTACAATCTCACTGTAAACCGCTTGCTCCCGTTGGAATATATCAAACTGAAAAATTATGAAACAGTATCCATTTCCCAATCATGAATATCCCTATTAAATTGAACATCCCACTAGTGATAATCGTGGGAAAATGCCACCAGATCTGACACAGAAGCATCTCTATTGACAGCAATGCGATAAAGAGCTGGAAAAGCCCTACAAGAGAGCGCGATCTCCACACCAAACGTGCCAAAATCTTCAAACCCCTCCTAATAAGTTTCCATAAGCCCACACCATACCCTCCCCTCACTTCATTAGAACACCAACCCCCCCAAGTGCTTTCGTGTCTATGATCAATAATCTCCTTCCAAAGCGAATTCCCCTCCAAGTGGTACCTCAATAACCATTTCCCCAATAAGGCTTTATTGAATGTCCTCAATCCACACATTGAGAAGTAAGAAAAATATTTTGGAGTAAAAAACAAATTTTATATTTTTTTTTATTAACCGGGGGTGCACATGCCCTCAGCAGAATTTCCCACAAGTACACATTAGGTGATTCAAGGAGAAAATTCCCCAATCTGATGGCCCCTATAGATTTTTTGCACCCAAGGGAATTTGAACCTTAGACCTGGGGAGCATACCCCCAAGCCCAAGGCCTTTACCACTTGAGCTAACCCCTAGGGGTTAATCAAATTTTATATTTTGTAAAATGTATTTTATAATAGGTGGCTGATTTGAGGGAAATTACTAATGGCTCACAACAGTGGAATGTCAGTTTCATTAGGAAGGCACATGATTGGGAGGCTAGTGCCTTTACTGAATTTTTTTAAATTGCTATACGCCTTTGGAACTGGTGATACAATGGTGGATAAGTTTGTTTGGACTCCATTTGGTCGAGGAAACTTTTTTGTACATTCTTTCTATGAGCTCCTTACTACTCAAGCTAGTAATCACTTTCCTTGGAAGACCATTTGGAGGAGTAAAGCTCCTCTTAAGGCTGCATTTTTTGTTTGGACTGCATCCTTAGGGAAGATCCTAACCGTTGACAACCTATGGAATCGTGGGTTTATCGTTATTGACTAGCGTTGTATGTGTAAAGATAGTGGTGATACAGTGGATCATTTACTTCTATATTGTGAGTTTGCTAGGGCCTCGTGGAATTACTTTTTTAGCAAAGTGGGAGTAGCATGGGTTATTAGTTGGAGAGGGGATTAAGAGGATACCCCAATTTGCAGCTGTGTGGAAGATAGCTCCTATTCGTCTACTTTGTTGCATTTGGAGGAAAATGAATGACCAAAATTTTGAGGATCAGGAGCGCTCTTTGGAAGAATTTAAGAGCTTTTTCTCAAAGACCTTATTTATGTAGGCCGTTGTTATAGATTTAATGGTCTCAACTTTCATGATTTCCTTGTATCCGTTTCTAGATCTTAACTAGGTGTAATCACTTGTATACTTCTTATATAGTTCGAGTCCCCTTAGGGCCACTGGAGGTTTACCTGGTCATTAACTTCAGGGCCCCATGGGATTAGTTGAGGTGCGCGCAAGTTGGCCTGGACACTCACGGTTATATAAAAAAAAACTTGTATACTTCTTGTGTACTTAGACTATGCTATTTCAATATCAATAAAATATCTTCTTACTTATCAAAAAAACAAAAGCTCTTCTGCTACTAATAGAAGACGTTTCTTCTAATAACACATCAATGCCTGGAACTCATTTGAAAGGAGATATTTCCTTTTCTAAACATGGCCAAAAACCTCTTCATTCCATATATTTAAGGCTTTCTTTAAGGCCTTTTGCTTGTTGGCCAAACAAAGCTTGGGGACCCTTTGAAACTGTAGGGTGACCACCAATATTTCACCTTGTCCACAAAACCATCAGCCTTTAACCACTTATTTTCAAACTTGAAATAGGGTTTAGCCCCGATAGTCCTCGCAATCTAGTAGTATAGGAAAAAGATCTAAACAATGTCAAGCCAACCACTCATGGAGTAATCCCAAACTGTGAACTTTCCAATTTGAAGAAATAACTATTTTTGTCTAGTCTAGACCATGCACATATGCCAAAACTATCTAAGAATTACTCGAATTTGAGACTAACTTTTTTTTATTGGCACCAAGTGTCTGATAACAGCGTCCCGACTAATCACAAGGGTGCACATGCCTTAGGCAAAGAGTTTCACGCAAGTGCACCTTAGGTAATTCAAGAAAAAAATCCCTCAGTCTGATGGCCCCTAGAGATTATTTGCACCCAAGAAGATTCAAACCTTAGACCTTGGGAGAAGCATTCCACCAAGGCAATTAACACTTGAGCCAACCCTTGGGGGTTAACTACTGATTTGGTGCTTAAACAACAATAAAGTTGGAATGGAAGTATTGATTCAAAATCCAAGAATAAGCAACTGGAGCACATGGACAAGTAAGGAGTAAAACAGTGAGATGAAAATCAGGCCTGAGTAGATTGCGTTATTGAGGCTGGGCCAGCAACCAAAAAAGGTAAAGGAACTACCTAGTTTACTCCAGAATTGATAAATATAATGATCATAATTAATTTTTTTAGACTTTTTTGGGCACATTTGGTAGTGTCTTCTGATGATAGTTTTTTTTTTTTATCAGTACACAAAATTTTATTGAGAATAAGAATAGGCAAGAGCCCAAGTACACGAGAAAAATCGTTTTAAAAATTTACCATATAACAAGAGTAAGGCTTACATGATATTTTGAATGCTTTTGTTTTTCCTGAACTCGAAGCATTATTTTCTACATTCTCTGAAAAACCTTTTAGAAAGCACCATTAGCAGCACATTTTGCACTATTTTCCATTAAAGAAAGCTGTAACAGTACCATATGGCATATTGACATTGCTTTCAATTATTAATTAAGCCTCTTGTAGTTCCTTTCAGAACCCTAGTGCTTGCATGGTCCATAACCCAAGGAGAGGTTTCCATTTGCTTTTCTCTAAGGAACACAGGACTCCATGAAAATGAAAGCACGTTGACAACTACCCTGCCCCCCCCCCAACTCCATTATCTACCGTTTGACTTAACTCAATTTCATCAATAATACGAATACATAATTAGACACAGAAGAGTTGTCTATGTGCTACATAGCGGGAGAGGAAGAGACTAGGGGTGCTACCCACCCCCTACGGGACGGGGGGTGGGGTTTTCACCCCCGTCCCCAGGGATGCGAGGTACCCCGCCCAGGTGGGCAGGGTGCGGGGCGGATTCCCAATCCGCCCTGCCTCTATCTACTTAAAAAAAAAAACTACATTTTAGTTGGCTTAAAAATTATTTCTAAGTGTAAAAGTAATTAAAAATACATTTTTAGACTAAAATTCTAAATTTAAACTTTTTAAATATGACTATAATTTAAAAACTATGTAATTTTTAAATTTGTTATTGTATATTTTGTGTAAATTGTAGTGTATTAGCTTTTAAACTATGTAGTTTTTATATTTGTCAATGCATATTTTGTGAACAAGTCTAACAAATTATAATATATATTTATATATACACAATTTGTAAAATATAAATATATATTTATGTTTTTATATAATATATATATATATAAATGTAGGCAGGGGTGGGGCAGGGTTAGGCCCTCCCCGCCACCCGCCCCCACTAGGGGCCCTAGATGCGGGGCGGGGGCCCCACCCCCGCATGGGCAGAGCAGGTTTGCCCGCCTCGCCATGCGGAGGCGGGGCGAACGGGGGCGGGGTGCGGGGCCCGCTGCCCACCCCTAGAAGAGACGGCAGCTTGTGAATGAAAAAAGTTAATCAACTCCAATGCAAAAAAAAAAAAAAAAAAAAAAACCTTTGCATTTTGCTATAGCATAATCAGTAAAATCAAGCACGTAGGACTATATAGCCAAAAACACATGAGAAGTGGGGTCGTTATTTCCATTCTTTTACATAAATTGTGCATCACCTAATTGTATCATTTAGAAAATAAGAGCATAAAGATCAAGACGCTGCAGTGGCTGATTCCTTTTTAAAATAATATCTTTAGTGGAATGTCAATTTTATTAGAGTTGTGCATGATTGGGAAGCGAATGTAGTCTCTGATTTTTTTGAAAGATAATATGATATGAAGATTGTTCTAGGAAGGGAGGATAGCCTGCGGTGGATTCATGCTGGGAATTCCAGATTTTCGGTTAGCTCCTTTTATAAGGCATTAACCTGTCATTGTGTCAATAAATACCACTGGAAATGCATTTGGAGATCTAAGGTACCTAGTAAGGTGGCATTTTTCTGCTGGTTGGTATCTCTTGGAAAACTTTTGACCATGGATAATTTGAGAAAATGTGGTTTATTTGTCACGAATTGGTGCTTCATGTGCAGGAAAGATGGTGAATATGTTGACCATTTATTTCTTGAATGTGAGGTGGCTAAGACTTTACGGGATGAGATTTTTGGTTGGATGGGTATTGCTTGGGTGATGCCTAAGCAAGTGGTGCATCTTTTTGCATGTTGGCAAGGTTTTAAGGGGAGACATAGTATTGTTGCCATATGGAAGATGATCCCTTTGTGTTTGATGTGATGCTTATGGTGGGAAAGGAATAGGCGGTGCTTTGAAGATAGAGAAAGCTTGATTGGTGAACTTAGAGGGTTTTTCATTATTACTTTGTGTATTTGGGATAAGGCTCTTGTAATGAATGGAGACAATCTTCATGATTTCCTTTAACCTTTCGTAATTCCTAACTTGTATTTACGTGTTCTCTCTTGTATACTGCCTATATACTTGGGATATGCCTATTTACTTGGCAATGAAATTCTCTTATTACTTATCAAAAAAAAAAAACATAGAACATGTGACCATCATTCTTCCGCTTGCCGAGAGACGTGACAAATTTCTAAGATCCAGATATAGCAGCAGAATATAACACCATGTAACTTGTATAAGCCAAAATATGACAAGAAACAGAAGTCTAACAGAGGCACAAGTAGGTCACATATTCCAATTACTAGAGTGTTCTGCCGTGGGAATATAAAATAAAATGTTATGAAGGAAGCAAGCAACAGAACATACCATGGCTACACCGAACACAAGCGCCACACTTCACCTTGCATATGTTACACACTAATTTTCTCCTAGTTTCCTTTATTCCTCCTACGTTCATGATTGGCTCCATCTTCGACAAGTCCTCTATATAGACCTCAGGCATCCATTGGCAACAAAACAAGTGAGCAAACCCCGTAGAAACACCATTTTCATCACTCTTTTGAACAGGTTTTAAAGCACCACCCTGTTTCGGGCAAAGCACACAAGGCGTCGCTGAATCACTACTGCTGCGATCACTCTTCTGCTTGCACCATGCGCACAACCACGTCGAATCCACGTCCTCCTGCACTCCATAGCACTTTTGATGGACTGAAACTCCACAAGAACTGCAACCAATCAATCGGTTGGACTCCTTGCCCGTGTCAACCATGCAGCAAAAATGGCACAAAGACGAGTTCCCATCACAAGGACGAGAAATTAAAACTTTCTCCAGACCAGCGTCACCGCCCAGAAGTTTCCTTTTCTTTGAAGGCCGCTCCGAAGTTAAAGAAACCTTATCCCTTGTTCCTAAAAGCCATTCTAAACCGGCAGACAAATAGGACTGGGAACTACCTCTTTCATCCCGAGGCAGAGCGTCAGCTCCAACACTGTCAATTTCCATGGACTGCTGGCCCTCACCCTTTACCTCCTCTTTAAAAACTCCATTTCCGTTCCCATTCCCACCATGCACATTGACACTCCCATTTTCACAACTACCAAGATTCACCTTCAGAGCATTCTCCGAATATGGGATCAGAAAACACTCCCGAGTAGCTAAAGAACTAAACGGAGAAGAATCCTCAAACAAGGAGTCAATATCATGCAATGTCAGGTACCTGAAATACTCCGCCGTCTCAACCCAAATGTTGGAACCCCTAGCTGGCCGAGAAGACTTCTTGTCCGCTCCCAAATGGGACTTCTTGTGCCGCCTGCGACTATCTGAGCTCCTCGACAAGAAACTCGCCAACCCGCTTGGCAAAGTGGATGTACGCAAAGCCGAAGTCTCGTCCGCAACGTCGAAAGGCGAGCGCTCGCAGAGCGCTTTCCTGGCCTGCGAATAAAAACCAATGTCTTCCGAGGCCTGCTTCTCGGTAATTTCAGGTTCGGTCGGCGGAATTGTGGCCGGAACCCTAGAAACGGGGCAAGGCCTCTCCTCGGTGCCGCAACCTCCGTCCGCACCCCTACCCATCATCTTCTTTCGCCTGTGACATCGGCTTCCGGTCATCAGCGACAATAACAACGCCCACCAACGCCAATACCTTCGCATTCCATCACCCAAACCCTAACCCTAGAAAAAGCCCTAACCCTAACCCAAACCCCAATCCTAATCTTAATCTTGCTCTGCCTTGGGACCTCACGTCCACCTCTACGCACAAAAACCCTAACCCTAATCAAACTCTGGCTGAAATCTTCAGGTGCACAGTTAAAGAAAGAGGGGGTGGAGTGAAGGGGATAAGTCGCGGCTAGGGTTTGGGTTTTCGGTTATTCTGGTCCGCAAATTCGTTCGGATCCGTTTTCAAGACTGATTTTTTTTTTCACAGTTCGATTTCGCTTTCGAAGGGAAGAGAGAGATTCTTTTTTTTTTTTTCTGGCAGGCAGTCGAGGGCGTTCGTTTCGGAAGATATTTTATAGTTGGGGCTTTGTAGTGTGTTGCGAGGCCATAGATTTGCGTTGGTGTGTCAACAAAATTATGCAAATGTCGTTTCTATATAAGTGAAGTGATGTCAACAAATTAAGGGTTGGTTTAGATTGTTTGATTTGGGTAGTGAGAATATTTGAGAGTGTTGAGAATGTTTGTGAATAGTAATGAAAAAGTAATAATAAAATATTGAATAGTAGTAAAAAGTAATTAATAGTAAAAAAGTATGTGAAAAGTAATAATAAAGTGAAGAATGATAGTGAGAGTACTTGAGATACTCTTACTTACCAAACACACCGATAAGATAGTTTTAAATGAAATATGAAAGTTAAAAAATATTATTAAAATATTATTTTTTAATATTTTTATTATTTTAGAATTAGAAAAAGTTAGATTTTAAAAAATTGAATTGTTTATTATATTTTGTACGTGAATTTGAAAAAGTAATGATGACATGACATGAAACAATTTTTGAATCCAAACGGGTCATAAGATTCCGTTTGTCGTGGAATTTAAACACACACATATTGATGTATAAACATATGTGTTTAAATAGAATGATAAAAATGATAAATTACATGTTGGTGTGTGGTGTGAGAATGATAAATAGCATTTCTCTTATTACAAGGAAATAGCTGGAGTCCTTATTTGATAATAATGCTAAATAGATTTACTCTAAATTATACATTTATTATAAGAAGGAAATAGCTTGAGTTTGAGTACACTAATGCTAAATAGGTTTTACTCTAGAATATACAATTGAAAAAATCTTCACAGAAACCACTATTTGGTTGCATTCATTGCACATATGACGTGTAGATCGGGTTCACTAAGACACTGAATTGGTTTGAGGCATTCCGTCTCTCAGCCCTCAATCCCTCCTTCGGTCATTTTCCATTTCGCCCCCAAGCCCTCAAAGCCCCCCGCCAGCCCTCCCAAACCTTACCCATCGAAGCACCAAGGTCGTCCTCTCAGCCCTCATTCCCCTCTTTCAGCAAGCACCAAGCACAACCTCGGCCTTACCCACCACAATCTCAGCCCTCCCGAGGAGATCAGTCTCGTAGCCCTCGGTCCCTCAGTCCACCAATCACAAATCCCTCGGTCTCATCACAGTCCACCGACGCGAAGCTGCCCTCAGATCTGCGGGAGGTTTAGCATACATTTATTTTCTTTTTCTTTTTTTTCTCTGTTTCTTCTCTTTTTTCTCTCTGTATTTGCTAGAAACTAATGGTACCCTCCTATAGAAGTTGCCTCTCATAGCTTTGTGCAAACCTCTCTCTCAGCAGCTCTAAACCAACCCCATCGATTTCTTGCATGTACATGCTTAAAGACTAAACCCTCCCTGTCGAGAAATATAAGGTATGGAGAGCTTAACATTTGTAATTTTTTTCAAATGTTAAATATGATTTTTTCAATTGACGAAAGTTGGTTTCCTGAAAGTGGTTTTTGACTCTGATCAATTGTTCTCATATGAATATAATATGGTTTGCTTGCATTTGCTTTTCCATTTTTTGAAAATGAGATGAATAATCGAGTTCGTGATCTTTTGATTTTTTTCATAACATGTTTATTCAATTTACTGTCTTTGAGTACAATGGTTGCTTATGAATAATCAAGGCTGACTATGGGAGGATTGTTTACTCCATAGTTTAATTTAGTTTCTTGTATGCTATAGTTGAAGGATATATTGTGTTTCATGATATCATGCTTATAAAAAAAATGATAAATTAACATTTCCTTCCTAATAGTCTATTTTCTCAATTTTAATAGCTCCAACAATCCTTTCATTTGGGAGAGACTCTTCCCCTGAAATTCTTGCCCAATCATGAGTTAAATGCATTGGGATCCTTCTACAGCTATCCATATCATGTTAATAAGCATATCATGTTAATAAGGGTACTGTAATGTTGAAAATCATCTCAGAGATTGAAGGCAATTGATTTTCTAGTTTGCCTCACATCTAGTGGTTTTTACTATCATTCTCATAAACATTTTTAAGTCTATAAAAATTTCTGTTTTTGAAAGTAAAGAAGAGTAGTATAATATAGTGAATAGAGAACTGAGAAAGGAGAAGGGAGAATTCTCACAGGGAAATGAGTTTGTTATTGAAAGGAAAATCAGGTTCAAAAAGAAAAACTGCATGTTTTCTTTCCATGAGGAATGAGTTGTGTTTAAGTGGATTGCATTCATGTGAAATTGTATATGCTTTGTTAGCTTTATTAGTACACGTCTTGTTATATATTGAAGAGTCATCCAATATTCTCTACATAGTTATCTTAGATTTATTTTAAATAATTATCAATATGAGATGAGACCCAAAATTAGATATTCTTACTACTAGTAGTTGTTAATAAGGAATGAATTCCAAAATGCAGTGCATCATATTAGTCTTAGGTGATTATCAGTGCCAGAAACTATTGTTATTTAAGTGCCTGAACACACTTGAAAGGCAGAGAAAATTAATAAAGTTGAATTTTGAGCTCTTGAAATGCAGGGATGCATTATGGTCTCCACAACTATGTTGGCTTGTGTTATTTTTCCATTGCGTACGCCATCAGATTGTTTCATGGATATTGCCGATTTCTTCTATCATAGTATTTTTCTTTATCACGAGATGAATGGTAGGCATTGTTTTATGCATATTGTTGGGTTACCTTATAAGCTGACAATTTATCTTTGGTTCAACAGAATCACGCATGACATCATCTCAATCATTATCTTTAGTTAATAATTTTGTGATGAAATCACCAAGTTGTTGGTGTGGTTTAAAAACACCACTAAAGACATCCCACATTGCAAAAAATCCTAGAATGAGATTTTTTACCTGCCCAAACTATAAGACATTAAAGCAAATTTATATTTGTCCTATTTGCATATTAATTTGCTACTTGCGGTGTGTATTTTATCATATTAATTGGGAGTTCACATTGTGTGCAAGGAGATGTGAGGTGTGAATTCTTCATATGAGCAGATATACTTCATCTGTTAGAGGAGAATTTTTGTGTAAGAGAGAATAAGGCTTTAAAAACGTGGGATGATGTACTACGGCGCGAGTATAGGATTCAGAAAAGGGAAGACAAATTTGAGAGAGAGAGCGAAGAATTTGAAAAAGAAAAAGCAAAAATTGTTATGTTTGTACTGGGTTCTCATATTTGTAATAGTGTTTGCTTGGTTCGGATAAATTCCATATAAAAAGCACGTTGTATAAATTAGATGAGTTTTGAATGAAAACAACTTGTTAACACTATATTTGTGTACCAATAGCACTTTTAAGTATGAATGAGAGGATGAAATTACCACCTTGAAATGGAAGAGCACAAACACACTTTTCTGCATAAAAAACAAGCAAAACATATCTTGTGAAAATGAAAATTCCTCAAGTGTTATAGTTTTATTAGACTGCAAAAAACTCTACACGGCACCATTACAATGTGTCAGATTGGTAAAAACAGAACATATCTTTCCCTTGCACTCGTGTCAGTGATTACAATGTGCCAGATTGGTAAAAACAGAACATCTCTACACGGCACCATTACAATGTGTTAGTGATTCAATAGATTGATATCTACATATTTGTGGAGCCTTCAAACTTCATGTAGTCAATAGTAGCAAGCAAACTTCATGTCTTGTTATTGCACTTGGAAAGGGTCCCCTTTTTCTTTGAACCTTTTTTCTTCAAAACAAAGGATAGTCCTTCAGATGCAATTTTTTGGAGGACCGCTTTGTCTCCAACTGATTTAACAATCTGGCAAGTTGACTCCTAAGGAAAATGAAATTTTAGCACGACAGAATAAGCGTTCATTTCAGCTCTAAAAGTGATCTGATAGGAGAATAAAGAAGAATGCAACCCAACAAAAAGAAGGAATGAGTTTATAACTTACAGGACCCAGGCCATAAACGCCTTGAGAGTAGAGACTACTAAGCAATAGGGCAAGGGTTATCTGAAGATTACAAGTATGGAATCACCACACTTGTTACAACTTACTAGAGAGGGAATCAGTCCCATTTTATATATACAAACAGAATCTTAGATAAATCAGATATACTAGCAAGCTTTACACGTGTGCACATACATGCATGCATGCACAATTACATATGCCTCCATGAAGAACACTTCCTAAACAGAAAATTTAAGTCTTTCATGTCTTGTAATGCATTAAAACACGAATTATTAGCAGGACATAAAAAGAGCTTCCAACCATATCTTAAAGACAAGCCATTACTGCTTTTCTGCAGCATAATGCCACCCTCTTAGCCTTCACTCAAGGTTGCCCCTTAAGATGGCATCAATTAAAAAATAAACTTAAAGATACCACTACACATTATAGCCACATCTTACTAAATTGCAGATTAGAAAGAATTATCATAAAGAGGCTTTATTAGCAATACTCACATCTACAGAGAAACTCGACATGTACCAATGAGTTCCTTCTGTATCCAAGCTGCCTCTCTACATCTGCCATTTCATAGCAAAAGACATAGCCGCCATCTCCTAATTTATTAGCAAAATGAATTCAAAATTAGTATACAAAAATAACTTACTCCAAAGAGATCAAGAGGAATGCATGTGTGTATCTACTCACCAAGGCAGATATCTCTATACACTATCCTTGCACCAAATAGGAAGATATACGAATCCGGAGTGAAACATCCATCCTAATGGTCATTATGATAATGTTAATGATAACAATGCTCATGAGGTTTTATGACAGAGAATATGGAGGACGATATGAATCTCCAATGTACATCAGATACTTCAAATGAAACTGAGTGCAAAATTTCTACTCACGCATAATGATTCTGAGTTTAATAATACACATTGTGCTTCAGCTTCCTCAATCCTAAATTTATAAAAACATAATATATATATATATTTATTTATATATATAATATTTAGTCCAGATATTTGACTATAATCATGAACAACAAGATTCCTACAATCAAAAGAATTATCCAACTCACACTTTGGCATCTATTGAACTTTTCCTGTACTCCAAGAACTCATAACTTTTCCTGCCTGTGAAGCCTTTTATATCTACCACCTTAAAATAAATGGAGATTATTTGTAAGATAACTCCAAGCAAAAAAAAAAAAAAATAGTAAGTAACTAATAACACATTAACAATGCTTACATGATGCCTAGAGAGAAACACAAAGATCATATATAACTAAAGTTGTTCTACGAGTTTATGAAGAAGATTACCGACAACTTCATCAACTTCCTGGTGCAGAGAACCAGATCAAAACAATACTTCCTGGTGTAATCATATGCTGAAGATGCAACCCAAGAGTTTCACCAAAACAGTGCAAACCAAACCCACTCCAAGAGCTTCAAAAAATGTTTCTTCTCATCACCATGGAGTTACAAGTGTGCATCAAGATGGTCACACATCTAAAAGATATAATTAAAACAAGGATTGAAGCATGCTTTTTCTTTAACTAAATTGTTTACATCATAATATCATACATGGTATTATTTACTTATTGAAAAGACACAATTAACCTCATTTTCTGGTGGAGTTGATCGTGTAAGAAAGTTGTTTTGTGTTCCTACACCAACCCCATCATCAAATTGGTGCTGTTGAGATCCCAGGGTGTTACCCAATTGTATTTCATCTACTAAGATTTTCCCGCAAGTCTAAGTTCCAAAACAAAAAAAGACATATTATAATCAGAATACTAATTATTAACCCCCCCCCCCCCCCGCATATTTACACAATTATTACCGGTTTCTTTCTCTTTGTTGTTATCTTTTCCACGGGTGGAACCTTCCTCTTACTTGGGGTCTCCCTTTCCCTCGGACCACATTGAGATTTAATATCTTCTTACCCTTATTCAAGACCACATTTGGTTTGGCATTCGTTTGTTCAAATGTCGACTCTAGTGTTAAACTTTCACATTTTGCCTCAAACTCATCAACAACATGCATGAATGCACTAACTTTTTCATTATCTGAGGATATTTTGATTGCTAATTTTGAATATCTTTTAACCACAAGCTTATAATTTTGGGCATCTGATCTGTCCCGATGGTCATCTTAACTACTTCTGAGTAATGTGTATCTCTTTTTTAAGTCATTTTTCCAGCGATCTAAGACATATACATCTGACAGCATATAATCTTCTTCAACTGACAAACTCTAAGTGCATGCTTACATAGAATTCCCCCTCATCTCAAACAATGCATAAGTGCATTTTACCTCCACCTCCTTCTCGTTATAGTAAAATGAGAAATTGACTGTTTTGATGTGGTCATCAGTAGATATTTCATCCAACACATGGTATTTTAAAATGCACCATTGTGTGCTTACCAACCAACAATTACAACACATTAGGCCCAACAACTCCCTTTGGACCTCTTTGAACTTTGCATTTGTATACAAGTATTGAAACTGTTTCTCAATGTTGAAATGGGACACATAGGGAATAGTTTGGTTGTTAGAATTGAAATCAGTCGTTGTTTCTACCTCAACCTTCTTTCTAAGAGCATTATCAAATTGGTCGACAAATTCTTTCAATGTCATACCGGAATGGACATATCCGTCGAAAAATGCATTTATGCTTTCTGACCTTTGTGTCATGCTCATACCAGCCCAAAATACACTTTTCAAGTAAGCTGAAACCTAAAAAGACATTTCCTCATATAAGGATTGAAGCCAATTATTGCCGACTAGATCATATTTCGCAAGTAGTTGACCTTAACTCTCCTCAAATTCTGTGGTGGTCTGTGAGTCATATAATGCGGGCTAAATGTCAGTCTTCAACCCTGAAGAGAATTTGGTGTGAGATCCTAACTTCTCTGGAAGTTTGCGCATTATATGCCATAAATAATATCTATGACGAGTTTCAGGGAATACAATGGCAATAGCACTCTTCATTGCCTGATCTTGGTCTGTTATCATGGCTTTGGATGTTCGACCATTCATGCAATCTAACCACATTCGGAACAACCACACAAAACTATGTGTGTCCTCTCTTGAAAGCAATCATGCCCCTAATAAAATGGACTGCCCATGATGGTTAACACCAACGAATGGAGCAAAAGGAATCCCGTACCTATTTGTTAGGTATGTTGTATCGAAGGTTACAACGTCTCCGAAATACTCATAGGCTGCTTGACTCCGAGCATCAGCCCAAAACACATTCTGTAACCTTCTCTCATCATCCACTTCCATGTTAGAAACGAAGCCATCACTCTGATCTCTCATTCTTTGGAAATACTGATTAAGTGATTCGCCACCTCCTTTACCCAACCTTAAATGTCTAACCTTGTCAATGAAATTTCGACAATCTTTATCTTGAAATTGAAGACTCTAAAAACCCCCCGCATCTACGACAAGAGAATAAAAATTCTTGTTCATCCGTATACCGACTCGATCATTCAGGTCGATGATCTTTTGACTGTATTCATCTAAACACTTATGAGATCGCAACAGTCTTGTCTTCTTGGGGCTCACAGTTATGTGGTTGTGCACATTTTTAACAGTGGTGAAAACCCACTTGTCATTCTTACTCAACGTCGCATTTACTCTTGCCTTGCAATCCGTTCTAATTGTTGGTCGTGACTTCGAGATATCAGAATTCTTAAGTTGATACTTTTCACCACGGGCACAACCAACAATCACATACACATGCCTCCCATCATCATCTTTCCTAGTCCTCTGTGTTCGTACACTAAACCTTATTTCTTGGCATATTGTTTATAGTAGGCTGTAAGCTTTTTCATGCTGTCAGATTCCGTACCAGATATTGGTGCTTCAACTCATATCTCATCATTCTGAACAATAATGGTACCCTCTAAATCTTCATTTATGTCGAAGACCATTTCTAAAAATGGAAACATATGGTTGGATTAGCATCAAAACAAGATTACAGTCATTATAATCAAGGCAAACAAAACTGTCATGCCATTGGCGTCATGAAAACTTGCATCAGTCATCTGTGATGTATTTTCTCAATTTTGTTCAAATTCTGCAGCAGTTAGAATAGTTGACGCTGGAGGCGCTTCTTGCCTCAGGTCCTTCGGATTACTCGGCGGAGGGTAGGGCATATAAGGTGGCATCTGCTCAAACAGACACGTTGTTAGGTAAGATGGAATGACTCTAAAGAAATTAAAATGTTAATTTCTGGAATTTAAAAATTCAAATAAATATACCTGAAATGAATCATCAAATGGTCTAAAGTCTACCGGATTACTCGGCGGAGGGTATGGCATATTTACATCAAAAGTATGCTGCAATTATGCAATTAGTTGGATTCATGAGCACGTCAAACAAACTTTATTAAAAAGTAAAAAGCAATCAACTTGTCTACTCATATGGTAGACGTTTGGATTTCTACCTCTATTTGGAAGCATCATTAATGACTACGAAGTTGACGTCGAAGGTCTATGTGGCATTCCATCTTCCTCTTCCCCCATCACACTAAGGCTAAGAATGTCTTCCAAGACTTTATAGGCAAAGACCAAATTCATTTTGCCTTTTTCCTTAACACAACTACACTTCTTCGTTTTTAATATACACATTTGCGTGTGCACGCTTAAAAGGACAAAGAGTTACCATAAAAAATATCTATTAATTCTATAGCCTTACTGTCACTTGGTTTAGAGGATTCCCTAAATCACAAGCAAAGAGTCCAATGGTGATCTACAAATAATCAATGTCCAATGATGATCAATGTGATCATGTGATGTGTTCCTGAAATTTAAAATGGTTTTTTTTTTTTAAATTTGAAATTAATGGATCCAACGTACAATGCTGGTATTCTAAACTCATATTAAGGCCCCAAAAAACACATAAGAAATCAGCCCCTCCAAGCAATCTTTAAACCCTAATTCAATCCCAATATCTCTTTCTTTCCAATGACAACAAGAAAATTAGAATGCAGGGTTAAAAAAAATGGTAAGCAGCATGTAGACTAATGTTGTTTGAGATGAGTGGTGGCCTTTCAACAACAAATGTCACGAGGCCTGGAAGAGTTTCCAATGAAGCCTACCAAATGTCAAAGAATGGTTTTTTTACAATTCAGTAGATGTACTCTTTTTCATTTTTTGCTGTGGAAGAAACTTCATATTTGGAAGTCATGCAAGATTTATGGGCTGTTGATTTATGGAGCAAAGCCACTGAAAAGTTCGCATTGAACTGAACTTCTTAAGCAAATAAAGCAATCAGAGCCTTAGGCTAAAAAACCCAGGTTCTATTAACAATACCCATATCAGAAAAAAGTAAAAATCACATCTCGATGTACACATGAAGAACATAATAGTATGGAAGGGAAAATGATACAATATTTACCTACAATGCTAAGCAAACCATTTGGCGAAACAGAGCTGTTGGAATTTTTCGTTGGTTTGGTCCATTCAATCAAAGGTTTGAGGGGAGTGGCGGCGTTGGGGAGACGTAGGAGCGTCGCGAGTTGGCGCTTAACAGAGAGACATCGTCGCGAGGTGGCGCTGGGAAGAGGAAGCTGACGCGAGTTCGTGGTGAGGAATAAGGGTGGGTTTCGCAAGATTCAAATCTAGTTTTGGGTTTGCTTCGTTCAACGAGCTCGCGGGAAGTGGCTGCGTTGGGCAGACGGAGGAGCACCGCTCGGTGGCACTAACGAGAGAGACAGCGTCACCGAGAGGCACCGGGTAGAGGAAGCTGACGCGAGTTGCTATCAAGGGAGGAGGTGTTCCGCGAGATGAATTCGAATGGGGATGAAATTAGGAAACCGACTTTCATATTAAATCGAAACGCACGTTTTGGTTTTTTTTTTTTTTAAAGAAGAAGAAAAAGCAGCCACATAGTGTGTGCAATGAGAGCACTACTATAGTGGCTTCTATGCAGCAAACCTCTATACAATTACTGTGACAAGGAAGTAAATTTTAATGTAAATGATAGAATTATAGTGAGTTAACTCTAATACTAAATTCTTAGGTGAAATAGCTTAACAGGGGAGGAAGATGTAAGGCCACTCAACTTTTGTAAAAAATTAAAAAAAAAAAAAAGAAAAAAAATTGAAGAAGCAATCACATAGTGTGTGCAACGAGTACACTACTATAGTGGCTTCTATGTAGCAAACCTCTATACAATTACTATGACAAGGAAGTAAATTTTAATGTAAATAGTAGAATTATTGTGAGTTAACTCTAATACTAAATTCTTAAGTGAAATAGCTTAACAGGGGAGGAAGATGTAAGGCCACTCAACTTTTGTATATCAATATCATTGCTACAGGTAGGATATTTGTTCCCCGCAACCCATGTTACTCTTTTTTTTTAATCAATGAGTGTTTATTTAAAAAAAAAAAAAAAACTCTATCTATATATTTTGTCATTATATTTTATTTTTTTTATTGTTTGTTATAGGGATATTATGGACCCAGCTCCATTCTACACATAATTTATGGTTCCTCCAAATAAATACCTAAATTCATATCCCTAACCATGTGGAAGACAAGTAGATTGATTTACTTAATTTTTCTTCATTTGCAGTATAAATCTTCTCACGCGTCTATATAATTGTAGCATCCGTTAATATCAGTTCTTTGACCAACATTACCATACCTTTCGTCGAGTAATCTTGAATCACTAAGAGATTTTAAAGAGACCACACAACGCGTAAGTGCTTCATCCACTCTGCATAATGGTGCAGAAAGTGAGAAGAGCGTTGAGGGTACATCACACGCAAATGATCGTAGCGATCATATTAATAATGGTATTACTTTTTAAAATCCATTTTTTCACAACCAATGCTTATAACATACATGTTAATCTGAAGCATTTTGTATACTTGAATAGTGTATAAAGAAACAGCATATGACGCACAAGTTGATATCGAAGGGAATAATGACGATGAGGGGTTTGACATGGTTGATGAGGAACAAGTTGGTGAACCAAAATTTGGTGACTTTTACCATTGAGAAAGAGTTTTGCACATATTACAAACAATATGCCAAGCAAACGGATTTTGGTGCAATGACATAAAAGACAAAATGAAAGGCAGATAGGAGTGTTAAATACGTCATAATTGGGTGTGCACATAGCAATTATAAACCTAGCCATAGTAATATCTCGAGGTCACGTCCAATAATTAAAACAAATTTTAAGGCCAAGGTAAATCTTCAACTGGTGAATGGGCTATGGGTTTTAACCACCATTGAACTAGCTCACAATCACACCGTAAGCTCACGAGAGTCATGATTTTTTAAATCAAACAAGTATTTAAATGAATATAGTCAAATGATGATTGATTTGAATGACAAAACAAGTATTCAAATGAACAAGAATTTCAATACTCTTGTTGTTGACACAAGGGTATGAAAATCTTAAATTTGTGGAGAATGATTATTGAAATTTTATTGATAAAGTCAGACACTTAAAGCTTGGTAAAGGAGTTGCCCAAGCACTCAATGATTATTTTAATAGAATGAGGGAGATGAATAATAGATTTTTAGCTGATAAGTATATGGATGAAGAGTTTAAGGTTTGAAATGTGCTTTGGGCTGATACATGCAGTTGAGCATCCTATGAATACTTTGGAAATGTTATTGCATTTGATACGACATAGAAGGGATATTCCCCACCCAGTCCACTAGATTGGGCCTAAGCCAGGCACTAAGGCCCCCCACAGACTAGAGCCTACCCTTCAAGGGCCAAGGAATCATCAAAGGGGCCCAACCCACGAGCTGTGTTAACAGAAAGGAAATGCACCACGTGGGAAACAAGTCAAAGGGATAGACGGGACACGCCGACCTTAATACTCGCCTGCAATAACCAGCATTAAAGGATCCAAGCCTCAAGTGAACGAAAAGCATGGGCAACCCTCCATTCTCTAACGCATTGATCGCCAACCATCGAAAAACCACCCGGGAAGCTACGCCGCATAAATGGCGCTACCTCAGAGGCCATGCCGCACTAAAGGCAGTGATTGTGGTAACTATGGGCTCGCCCGCCACAAGGCCCTGACACAAGGTACTAGGATGTCGCCCCGAAACCTTGTATAAAAGCCACACTCTAAGTACGAATGAATCTCTCTAAACTTTGTTTCTCCAACAATTCTCTCGCACGAAGTACTAATTTTGGCATTGGAGGCTCCTCGGACCACCACTGAGCCCATCTTTGTCTTTGTAATCGTAGGTAGAAACATCTCCACCCTGGTTGCAAGAACTTAGCCCAGGTGTACGAAACATAGCCTTAACAATGGCTACTACACGCTGGCAACCCGCGAACAAGAAGCGATGTCGAAAAACATGGAAGGAAGTTTTGTGGAGATGAAGGAATGTATGGGAATGATGGCAGAGGAAGTTGAGAATCTTCGCAGTGAAAATGAAGTTCTAAAACAAGTCAATATCGAACTGCAAGATGAAGGAGAGCCAAATAGGAACGAACAGGGAGAATCTCAGAGTGTTGGTGGGGTAGACGCCGATGAATAATAAAAGGAGAAAGATGCACCACGAGCTAGAAGCCTTATAGACAAGTATGAGGAGATGGCAAGAAGGATGAGCGCCTCCTCATCAGTAGATCAGCTACTTACCAACATGAATTTGTTGTACTGTACCGAGGTGATGGTTGCGTTGTTATCACCGAAGTTCAGGGTCTCTCAATAGAAGTTCAAGATCTCGCCCACCTGTGATCTGCGCCCATGCCAACAATGCCTCTAAAACGGCCTCTACCATGGTTGAGTTCATAGTGGTAAAGGGCCCCTCATCGTTTCCACTACGTTGAAGAGTACCTATGCATTATTTCCAGTTCACTGATAAGGAAGATAGACTTAGGGGGTCTACGATGTGATACTAAATTATGTCCTACTACAAGTGTCGCGACAGCCTCTTCATATTTCGTATCCTGCTACTTTGGTTAGATGTGGGGTCTACTCCACAAGGGGTGATCATACTTGTTAAGTTTTTTTCTATGTTGAGAATCATCTGTAAATCCCCACTTTGATTGACCCAAGCCTAAGGGGAACACCAAACTATGTACTGACGTTAAGCCACAGTCAGGATCGGCAACAGAATGAGACCTAATATGCGGCAGGCTATGAAGCAGCTCCTTATAGAACACCGAGATACGCCGCCATCGCCCAAGAGGTCAACTGCCTCTTAGCCGTCAGACACTTTTGGGAGTCATGCTACCCGGATTGGTTATCCAACATTGTGCTGGTGAAGAAGGACAACGATAAATGGAGAATGTGTGTCGACTTCACTAATATGAACAAGACTTGCCCAAAAGACAACTTCCCTCTTCCCCGAATCAACTTAATAAGACTCCACCTTGGGCCACTGCATGCTAAACCTCATGGATGCCTATTCAGGATATAATCAGATATGCATGAACCCCGACGATGAGGAAAAAACATTGTCTATCACTGACATGGGGTTGTACTACTACACTGCTATACCTTTCAGCCTGAAAAACGTGGGCACTACTTATCAGGGACTGGCCACTGCATGTTTAAGGAACAAATAAGATGAAACATGGAAGCCTATGTAGACAACTTGCTTGTTAAGAGCAAGACCCCTGAACAACCCTTGATCGACCTGCGCGAGGCCTTCGCGGTACTACAATGCTACCAGATGAAGCTCAACTCGATAAAGTATGCCTTCGGTCTCGAATCTGGGAAGCTATTGCGTTTCATAGTCTCTGAGCGAGGGATAGAGATCAACCCAAAGAAAGTGGAAGTCATACTCAACATGGCCCTACCAAGGAACATTAAAACATACTAAGACTTACCGGCCGAGTGGCAGCCCTCAATCGCATCATGTTTAGGTTGGCGGATAAATGCCTACCATTTTTCAAGGTCTTACAGAAGGCATAGACTTGGAACGGTGAGTATGACCAAGCCTTCGAGACCCTCAAGCGGTACCGAACCAGCTCGCCCCTACTCAAGCAAGCTAAACCAAGAGAAGCCTTGAACCTGTATCTGTCTGTCTATCTCCCTACACACAGTCTATGCAGCCTTGGTACAGAATTTGAAGGGCTCCCAGAAGCCAATTTACTATACCAACCAAGCTTTTCTAGGTGCAGAGGCGAGATACCCCACATGGACCAACTCGCCTTCACCATAGTAATTATTGCCCGCTGGTTCAAACCATATTTCCAGGCACACCCAATACAAGTCCTGACCGAAGTCCCTCTAAAGAAGATCTTACATCGATCGGATGTCTCAGGCCGGTTGATGAACTGGACAATAGAGCTAAGCGAGTTTGACATCGAAAATGTCCAAGAAACACTATCAAATGGCAAGTGTTGGCTTCCTAGAAGAGGTATGAGATGCACCTCTAGTGAAGTCCTGGCAGGTCTTCGTCGATGACCCATCCTATCGGTCTGGAGGGGGAGTGGGGATGCATATCGTTACAAATGTCCAAAAGGAGCATAACAACGCCATCAGATTGATGTTCAAAACCATCAACAACAAAATAGAGTACAAAGCATTGCTAGCTGGATCAGTAATCACCAAGTCACTGGGCACTGATGAAGTGGAAGTAAAGGCCGACTCCCAAGTGGTCATCAACCAAGATCGGGGGAATTCACCACGTAGGGCGAGAAGCAGAATAAATATTTGATATTGGTGGGAGAAAGACTCATTCACTTCAAGTATTTTCAGATCCAGCAAGTGCCCAGGATGGAGAACCAGAAGACCGGCAAGTTGGCACAAGCCATGTCTAAACAGGAATACACCCCTCTGCCAGAGCAGACGGTAAGGCTAGGAGCTTCGAAATAAGGCTAGGAGCTCCAGAATGGGCAGCAAAGATAATTAGATACCTAGAAGCCAACGAACTGCCCGACAACAAGTAGAAGGCAAGGAAGATTGAGAACAGGGCAGCGCGCTTTATCCTCGTAGACGAAGTTCTGTACCGACGAGGTTACTCAGCACCTCTACTGAGATGCATTTGGCCAAAAAAAAACATAGTATATCCTGGCAGAGATACACGAAAGAGTGTGTGGGAAAGTTAGTGAGGGCGGGATACTGCGAACCACGTCCCCTCAAAGACGCGGAATAATTTTTCTGGAAATGCCATAAGTATCAAGAGTACGCCCCAATACCTCACTGCTCGTGGAGAAGCTGACGTTGATCGTGTCACCATGGTCCTTTGCTCTGTAGGGAGTTTACATAGTTGGCCCCTACCCCCGGGTAAAGGAGGC
The DNA here is from genome assembly GCF_004785595.1 of Juglans microcarpa x Juglans regia. Lineage (NCBI taxonomy): Eukaryota > Viridiplantae > Streptophyta > Magnoliopsida > Fagales > Juglandaceae > Juglans > Juglans microcarpa x Juglans regia. The sequence continues at coordinate 4,118,583 of NC_054599.1, forward strand.
GTGAAGTTTGTAGTCGTGGTTGTCTACTATTTCACCAAATGGGTGGAAGCTGAAGCTTTGGTGATGATAACGGTAAGCAACATCACCTGATTTTTGTGGAAGCCCATAGTATGCATATTTGCCATTACTTGCTACATAATCTCGGATAACGATAGGTAGTTCGACTTAGATCACTACTGCAACTGGTGTAGAGACTTGGAAATCAAATTCCGATACTCGTCCCCGGGACACCTACAGGCCAACGAGTAAGTTGAGGCGACCAACAAAATGCTACTCGCAATACTGGAGAAGAGGCTTGAATAAAGGAAAGAGGCTTTGGGTAGAGGAACTCCTTGGGGTGCGGTGGGCCTACTGAATCACTATCAAAACTCTGATGGACAAAACTCCATTCACCCTCACCTATGGACATGAGGCGATGGTGCCGATCGAGATGGGAATGCCCACATACATGATCCACCATTTCAACCAGGACTCCAATGAGAAGAGGTTAGAAGAACAGCTTGATTTGCCTGAGGACAAAAGACAAGAGGTCGAGATGAGAATGACAATCAACAAAAGGAAGGCCGAGCAGTACTTCAACAAGAGAGTCAGGTCGAGATCTTTCAAGATTGGTGACCTGGTGCTGAGACAGATGAGGACAACCACCAGAATAGAGAGAAAGCTAGGGCCACGATGGGAAGGTCTGTACATAGTCATCGCCAACAACCACTCGAGTTGCTATCAACTCCAAGACGCCCAAGGAAAAGAGCTACCGCACCCATAGAATGCAGATCATTTACAGAAGTTCTATTGTTAGAAAATGTAAACATATATACAAATGATGAATAAAGTTATATTTTTCTTAAAAATACATGTTGTCTCACAGGACTAAATACCTTCCTGTGGAGAGTTAACAAGTAGGTCCAACCTCAGGCTGCCTGACCTCCCTCACAGCGAAGTGCGAGTCCAGCCCCTAGTTGCTCGACATCTTACCTTCCCATGAGGCTCAAAGGGGTTAGTTTAGTCTCCAAGCTGGTCAACCTCTCTCACGGAGGAGAGCAAGTCCAACCCTTGGCTGTCCAAACGATTTACCTTCCCGTAGAGAGTTAACAGGCGGGTCCAACCTCAAACTAGCTGACCTACCTCACTGCGAAGCAAGGGTCTAGCCCCCTGGTTGCGCGATATTTTACCTTCCTGTGGAGAGTCAACAGGCGGGTCCAGCCTCTGGCTGCCCTACCTCCCTCAAGGCGAAGCACGGGTCTAGCCCCCTGGCTACCCGTCATCTTACCTCCCCGTTAGGCTCAAAGGGGCTAATTTAGTCTATAGGCTGCCTAACCTCTCCCACGGAGGAGCACTGGTCTAACCCTTGGCTGCTAGCTACTCAAACTATTTATCTTCTCGTGCAGAGTCAACAGGCGAGTCCAGTCTCAGACTGTCTAACCTCTCTCATGGCAAAATGTGGGTCCAGCCACCTGGCTGCCTAACATGATTTTACCTTCTCGTGGAGAGTCAACAGGCGAGTCCAGCCTCAGGCTACTCGACCTCCCTGACGGCGAAGTGCAGGTCCAACCCCCTGGCTGTTGGATATTTTACCTCCCCATGAGGCTTAAATGGGCGAGTTTAGTTTACGGCTGCTCGATGAAACTAAACTCACCCTCTCTCACAGAGGAGCGTGGGTCTAGCCCTTGGCTGTCCAAATGATTAACCTTCTCGTGGAGAGTTAACAAGCGGGTCCAACCTCAGACTGCCCGACCTCCCTCACGGTGAAGTGCGGGTCCAGCCCCCAGGCTACCTGACATCTTACCTTTCCCTAGAGAGTCAATAGGCTGGTCCAACCTTAGGCCACCGGACCTCCTTCAAGGCGAAGCGTGGGTCCAGCCCCCTGGCTGCCTGACATCTTACCTCTCGTGAGGTCCAAAGGGGCGAGTTTATTCTTTAGGCTACTCAACCTCTCTCATGGAAGAGCACGGATCCAACCCTTGGCTACCTGACTACTATTTTCCCGATCACCCAGGTTTGATTGTTTGCCATTTGGAGTTTGAATTGGTTATGGCAATTAACTCAATATACTTTAGCACAGTTACACACCCAATCCTCACTGCAAGGTTGCGACAAATGCACGAAGCGAAAGGGGATCCTTGCTAGGGGTGTAATGGGTCCAGTTCGATCCGGTTTTGGATATATTTTAGAACCGAACCGATATATACAGGTTTTGAGATTTGAAGAACCAATACCGCACCAGTTACACCCCTAAACCGGTACTTTCAATTTTTTCGGTCCGGTTCGGTCTGATTTTTCCTGTATATTATATAATAAAGT